>NW_020954794.1:245959-377084 GCF_900497805.2 Vombatus ursinus
AAGCTTTCCCACATTCATTACATTCATAAGGTTTCTCTCCAGTATGAGTTCTCTGATGTCTCAAAAGAATTGAGATGTACCTGAAACCTTTCCCACATTCAATACATTCAAAGGGCTTCTCTCCAGTATGAATTCTCTCATGTTGTAAAAGATAAAAGCTGTTTCCAAAAGCTTTCCCACATTCATCACATGAATATGCTTTTTCTCCAGTATGAATCCTTTTATGTGAATTAAGGTTTGTCTTTTGGCTGAAGGCCTTCCCACATTCATTACACACATAAGGTTTCTCTCCAGTATGAATTCTCTCATGTTGTGATAGAGAAAAACTATTCCTGAAGCCTTTCCCACATTCCATACATTCAAAGGGCTTCTTTCTAGTGTGAATTATCTTATGCATTTTAAGGTTTCCCTTTTGGCTGAAGGCTTTTCCACACTCATTACACTCATAGGGTTTCTCTCCGGTGTGACTTCTATAATGCCTTAAAAGAACTGAGATGTGTCTGAAGCCTTTCCCACATTCATTGCATTCAAAGGGTTTCTGTCCAATATGAATTCTCTCATGTTGTAAAAGGTGAAAGGTATTTCTAAAGCTGTTCCCACATTCAATACATTCAAAGGGCTTCTTTTGAGTATGAGTTATCATATGCATTTTAAGATTTCCCTTTTGACTAAAGGTCTTTCCACATTCACTACATGAATATGGCTTCACACCAGTATGAATTCTCTTATGTGAATTAAGGCTGGCCTTTTGGCTGAAAGCTTTCCCACATTCATTACATACATAGGGCTTTTCTCCAGTATGAATTCTCTTATGTGAATTAAGGTTTGCCTTTTGACTGAAAGCTTTCCCACATTCATTACAGTCAAAGGGTTTCTCTCCTGTATGAACTCTCTCATGCTGTAAAAGGGAAAAGCTATTCCTAAAGCCCTTCCCACATTCCATACATTCAAAAGGCTTATTTCTAGAATGAATTATCTTATGCATTTTAAGGTTTCCCTTTTGGCTGAAGGCTTTCCCACATTCATTACAAATATAAGGTTTCTCTCCAGTATGACTTGTCTGATGTCTCAAAAGAACTGATCGGTGCTTGAAACCTTTCCCACATTCATTACATTCAAAGGACTTCTTTCCATTACGAATTACCTCATGGATTTTCAGGCTTCCCTGATGTGTGAAGGCTTTCCCATATTTATTAATTAAGTAGGGTTTCTCACCACAATGAGCTCTCTTCTGTTCATATAGGTTTCCTTTCTTCCTAAAGGCTTTTCCAAATTCATTACATCTATAGAATATATCTCCGGTATGATTTTTCTCATGTTGCCCTAAGTAGTGTTTACTGCTGAAGACTTTCACACATAAATTACATTTATATGGTTTATCTTCAGTATGAATTCTTCGATGTTCAGCTAGGTAAGCTTCCCCACATTCATTATACTCAAAAGGATTCTTGGCAGTAAGAAATATTGTATGTATTTTAAGGTGTTGATTCTGACCGAAGACTTTCCCACAGTCATTACAACCACAAGGTGTACCTCCAGTATGTATTTTTTGATCTTGGCCTAGGTCATTTTTACTGCTGAAGACTTTCCCACATTCATTAAATTCAAGTGGTTTCTCTTCAGTCTGAAGTCTTCCAAATACATTATATTCATGAAGAAAATCTGGGGGAAAAAAGGGTGTCAATATTCAATGCTCTATGATGAAAACAAAATGGAAAGGCTTCAAGGTGAAAATAAAGAAAAGAATGCTGGAAAAACTGAGTGGTATCCTTGATAGAATGTAGAAGAATGAGAATACAGGAGAGAAAGGGAAAAAAAGACTTTTGACAGTAGGGAACAAGCAAGATATAAGGTTCTTTCAAAATAATGGGGAGTCATGGCCTACGATATTGGCACAGTTCCTTACACCCCAAATAACCATGATGGGGATTAATAGGTGATGAGAGGAGACCATCCACTAAGGGTCCAAAGAACAGACATAAAATGTTAGTTACAGACTGAAGGGTATAAAGTTGACCATTTATCAGTAATATTAAATGTAGTACTCTCTATTGATTTCCAGGGCATGAATATGAAAAGTGACACACTTGTAAGACTGGTCAAAACTTGATGATTACTACCTAATTCTGGTGATTCATGAAGGGACTAATGGTATTTCCTAGATAGCATCACTAAGAATTATGAAGTCCTGAGCAAAACTCCAAAGTCTCTAGGAATAAAGAAAGTGTTTTTATCTGCCTTGATAATAAAAGATAGGGGTGTAAAAAAAAATTTTTTTTAATATCTGGTTATGAAGGTAGAAATAGAACTGTCTTTCTATTTCTGGAATAGATTTAAGTACTGTAATGGCAGGATCCTGATCATGGATTTAAAGAATGCCAAAAGACCTGGCAACAGAAATCTTGGTCTCAGATGTTTATATACAAACACATATAGAATTAGTTATAAACAAGGGAACAAAAAAACCTGCTGCAAAGAGATAAACTTCTCAGGTCAAATACAATTTCTCCCCAAAAAAACAGAAGAATAGAGTTACAAATTACAAACTAATAAGTTTCCCTTCAATTCCTGCTGAAATTCTAAGATATTTTATTAAAGGTAGAGTTACTGCAAATCTGGAAAAGGAACCTATGAGAACAAAGAGTCAGAATGGATTAATGAAGAAAAAATCTTGATTAGCTTAAATTTCCTTTCTGACTGTATTAACCCAGTGACAGTCATAGTGGATAGAACAGCTGCCTCAGAATCAGAATGATGTGGTTTCAAGTTACTTAACCTCAGTGGCCTAAGTAACTTTCTAAAATTTTAAGTTACAGCAGTTACCAATCTGCACTGGTAGAAGAAATTTCATCCTGTGGAGCAATCTATATGGATGAAATTATGTTTGGACCAAAGTAAGAGCAGTTCAGGGAAACACTGTTGATAACTTGCCTGAATTTTTTTTTCCAAAGCATAAGATGAAATCTCTCATGTTATCTCTATGGCCAAGATGGACAAGAGCACACAGGAAGGTGAATGTAGAAGCCATTGAATGATCAAAACCTAGTAGTCATTAAAGTCTTCCTGCCAACTGAAGAAACAATTTTCTAGTGCAGTGGTCTCCAAAATGGGGTATCCTCACCCCAAGGGCTGTTCAAGACAATCCACAGTGGTAATAAGGTTGGGGCTGAACCTGTGGTTTCACTGGCATAAAGAACTCTAATAAAGAACCCCCCCCCTTTACCAATCAATACAAGTCCTTCTCTGCAACTTACAGTCTTAGAAAGCTTCCAAGACCACTGAGAGGTTAAGTAACCTATCTAGGGTTCCAGATCTAGTATGTGTCAGGAGCATAACTTGAACCCAGGTTTTCCTGGGTCAGCAGCAAGTTCTTTTATCTATTATACCATGCCACCTCTGAGGAGGGAAATATCAAAATGTTTATTTATTATTTAGCTTTATAAATATTTAATATGCATATTGGTATTAGTGTCCTCACTCAGTATCTATGACAAATGATATGTATTACATACAGGATATGAGGTATCCTGGGAAAAGTACTCTCATTCATTTATTTGATATCGATATACTGAAGTTTGCGTATGCTCAATTGATACTAATTTACAGATTAAATGATCAAGTTTTTATTAAATTCACAAAATAGACAAATGTCTTCAAAATAGATTCCTATAAAGATATTATTGGTTAAAGATAATATTAATAATGTGAACACAAGTGACCAATAAGAAAATAAAGTGACATCTTTACTCCCTGAATAAGCTTTTTTCATGAGCCACATTATGAAGTAACTGTTAAAAATTAAATCTGACAAGCAGTCACCCAAACAACTTATAAACTGTAAAGATTGTGTTAAATATGGATTAACAGGGAAGATTAATGAACTGAATATGCCTTTGAAAATTAGAAAGCCAATATAAATTCACAATACTAACTTAATTTACAAATTTAGTGCTATACTAAAATACCAATAAGATACTTTACAAATCTAAACAAAACTATAAAATTCATTTGTAGCAACAAAAGACCTAGAATTTTAAGGGAAATAATGAAAAGAAGGTATAAAAGAAGAAGGAATAGCATTTTTTGACCTAAAATTGTATTGTAAAGAAGCAGTAAAAAAAGCGACTGGTACTGGTTAAAAAATAGAAAAGGATATCAATGTAAAAGACTAGACAAGGATGACAAACAAATAACTGAACTCAATAACTGAGTGTTCAATAAACCTAAAAATACCAATTACCTAGGAATTATGACTCACTTTGAAAACTAGAAACTAGTTTGGCAGAAATCAGGTTTAGAACAACAGCTTACACCACGTTTCATAATCAATTCAAAATAAATACACGATCTGATTAAAGATCATAGCACAAAAAAAAAATTAAGAGAATCATATCACACAGCTTTTTTCACAGCTAAGGGTAAAGGAGAATTCTTAATGGTTAGTCAAGGAATGTAGACAATTACAAAAAAGGAAATAGGTCATTTTGATTACATGAAATCAAAAAGCCACAGAAAGAAGAAAATTAACACAACTATGGCGGGGGGGGGGCGGCGGAGAGAACCTTTGTATCAAATATCTCTAATAAGGGACTGATATCCAAGGTATATAGACAGCTAACGAAATATATAAGACCAAAAGCCAGTCTCCAGTGGATAAATTATTTAAGCACACAAACAAGCTTTTCTCAAAAATAATTGCAAAATGTAAACAATCATATGAAGGAATATGAAGGAATACTCCACATCATTAATATGATAAATTAATTTTTTTTAAATCCTAATTTTTCATTTAGAAAACTGGCAAAGATGACAACAGATGGGAAGTCTAGGTGCAATGGATTATGGAAAAACAGGCCCCTAATGGAATGTTTGGTGAATCTGTGAATTGAGTATTATGCAAAAGAAATGACTAAAAATGTCCATAAACTGACCCAGATATACCACTCCTAAGCATTGACAAAATTCCTGCCTTATATACATCAGAATATTTATAGCAGCACTTTTATACCACTTTTTATGGAACCAAAGAAGTGGAAACAAAGTAGGTGTTAATCAACTAGGAAACAGATAAACATATTGTGGTGCATTAACAATCTGTTCCTTTACTCTGGTCTTGTGTGAAGAAGTAGGTGGTGCTCTTTTGCCAATGCAAATGCTTCTTCCAACCCCTCCCAAATTCTACTACATATTTAATATACTTATTAACATTAGTGTCCTCACTCAGTATCTATGTCAAATGATTAGGTGTTACATACCCTATCCTATCCATTCTTTCTCTTATCTGCAATATTGGGCTATCTATCTACTGTCTCTCTCCCTTCTCCATCCTTAAAAATCCCTCAGTTAATCCTACCATCCTCACCAATTTAGAGTCCTTTACTTATCTTTTCCCTTATGGCTAAACTCCTTTAGAAAAGTGGTCTACTCTCTGTGCCTCCACTTCCTTTCCAAACCCTTTAGCAATCTGGCTACCCACCTCATTGTTCCACTGAAACTGCCCTCTCCAAAATCACCAGTGATCACTGCCAGATGTGATACACACTTCTTGACCTCTCTGCTGCATTTGACACTGTTGATCATTTTCTCATCCCAGATAACAGTTCTACTTTAATACTTGTTTCAAAGAGAATTTTCTTCCTAACAACTGAGATATTAAGGAACATTGAGCATAATGCAGATTTCAAGTTGGTTTAAACATGATTTCTTCTGCAAAAAAACATCAAGAAGGCAGAAAACCACACCACTTCTCAGTAACTCTAAGCCACTTCCACAAGCAAATGTCAGATCTTTTTAGAAGTACAATATTTATCACAGATCTTCTAGTGTAGCAGGAGCTGGGGTCAGCCCCCAAACTCTCCCCCACACAGCTTCCACCACAGCCAAAGTCCCTAGGCCAGAGGCTCTGCCCTTCAGCTCACTCTGCTGCCCCCGGGCAAGCAGCAGCCTGAGGCTGAGGACAGCCACTATTTATTGTAGTATTTACGTATTTTTTAACTGTTTAACATGTATAAAACTTGGATGACATTTTTTATTAGGTTCCTCTTTTTTTTTAATGTATTACTGATGTTTTTGAGTGTTGTGCCCCTAACCCTATTTTCCCTTATCATAAGCCCTGTGGTTTTGCATAACGCAGCACTTTTTGGGAATGCTTTTTTTTTGGTACTCTCTTCTTTATATTACTGCGCTTTCCTGGTCCTGCTCCTATCTGTCCAAATGCTCCTTCCCAGTCTCCTATCCTGATTTTTTACAGACAACACGCTATCAATCATATGTATCACCCAAGGTTCTGTCAGAGACCATCTTTTTTTTCTCTAGACTACCTCATCATTGGAAATCTCACCAGCTAATTATCAATAATCAATCAGCTAATAATCAATTACTACACCTATACAGATGGCACCCAAATTTATATATTCAGCCTTAATTTCTCTCCTGAGCAGTAGTTAACAACTACAACATCACCAACTGTCATTCAGGCATCTCAAGCTACGTATCCTGTAGGACAGAAGTGTCAAGCCTGAACTAGATTAAAATGTAATTAGGAAATATTTAACAAAATAAATAAAAATATAATGAAACAAAGATAACATTATATTTTAAAACTAAGTCAATACATAGTCCCCAAGGATCCTTATTATGGATTACTGGTCCCCATTTCTATTTGAGTTTGACAACATCCCTATAGAAATCTCAAATTCAACACTTTGGAAGGAGAATTCTCCTCTCCCTTCCAAAAAATTAAAAACAACACAAAAAACTCCTTTTTCTTCTGAACTTCCCTATTACCATCAAGAACACCACCATCCTCCCAGTCACCCAGGTTGTCAATCTTTGCATCATCTGTATTTCCTCTCACCGACCCATATCCAATCCATGGTCAAATCTCGGTGCTTCTCTCATACATGTACCCTTCTTCCTACTCACAGACCCCTCTCATCTCCTCTCACCTGGACTATTTCAGTAGTTTTCTAACTGGTCTACCTGACTCAAGTCCCTCCCTATTCCAACATATCCTCTACTCACTTATGAAGGTGGTATTTCTAAAGTACTGGTCTCCACATCACTCTCCTGCCCAAAAAGCTCCAGGGGGTCCATATTACCGCCAAGATCAAAAATAAAGCCCTATGTTTGGCATTTACAGCTCTTCATAACCTGGTCTCTGTCTACCTTTCTGGTCTTAAACTTGACTCTCCTTCATACACTTTACAATCCAGCTACTCTGGCCTACTAGCAGTTCCTCATCTGTGCCATCCTGGAACGCCCCTTCACCTCTGCCTTAATTTCCCTGGTTTCCTTTGCAACTCAACTCAAGTACAACTTTCTGTAGGACCCCTTCCCTTCTGAATTAACTCCATATCCACTCTGTATATATCTCGTATGTTATTATTTACATGTTGTCTCCACTATTAGAATGTAAGATCCTCTAGGACAGAAGTTATTTCTGCCTTTCTTTTTATCCTCATTGCTTAGCCCAGCATCAAGAGTATAATCAGAATGTAATAAATGCTTATTTACTGATAAATAAATGTAATGAGGTACTACTGTGCTGTAAGAAACAATGAATACAAAGAAGTGTGGAAAGACTCATGCACTGAAACAAACTGAAGTAAGCAGAACTATAAAAACAATATTCAAAACGACAACAATGTAAATGGAAAGACTAACAAGAACTAAATAATCAAAATTCAATGGTATGACATTATAACGACCAAGTGTGGCCCAAATTAGAGATTCAAGAAAATATCTCAAAAAAAAAAAAAAAAGAAGAAGAAGAAGAAGAAAACATCTCCCCTGGCTCTTTTGCAGAAGTGGGCGACTACGAGTGTGGGATACTGCATACAACGTTAAACTTTTCTGATACATCATTTGGTAGAACTTTTTCTTATAAGGTCTATAAAAATCTCCTACCTACATGTTAAAAACCTTGTCTAAATTAGGAGTTTCAGTAAGTTCTGTTTCTACTGTTAAAAAATATGATACTGTAATTTCTGAATAACTTTCAGGAGGAAGATGGACATTTATTAGCCAAATTTGGCTAAACATTAATTTTAATTTATAAAAACCTTTGAATAATTGGTGAACAGAACTAAAAAATGAGCATCTTGGTGAAGTATGATCAATGATGCAATTTTATATTTGTACCTATTTATCTGTTTTGTATCTCCTACATTTATTCCTCCCCTTCACCCTTCCCAGACAGCCATAACAAAGATATTTTTTTAAAAGAGGAAATACAGAAAAAATTCAGCAAAACAAATCAATACGTTGAAAAAATTTTATTTTATGTGCAGTGACCCACAGCTGTGGACTGCACCTTTGTAAGGAGCTAGGAGAAATTTCTTCTTATTTATCCTGTTTGGGGGCCAAGCTTGGTCTTCAGGATTTTTGCAACATTCTATTTTTTTCCTATATTTTAATGTTCTGTGGTGCTTGCTCTTTCCATGTGCACTGTTGTACAAGGTCACTGTGTGCCCTGTTTTCCTGGCTCTGCTGACTTCATTTTTGCATCAGTTCATATGACTAATTCCATGCTTCTCTGTATTTATCATGCCCATCAGAAAGCACAGCAACTCATCATGTTCACCCATCATGATTTGTTTATCCATTCCTCAAACCATGGCCATCTGCTTTGTCTCCAGTTCTTTGCTACCATAAAAAGCGCTTCCATAAATATTTTGGTGGAGACAGACCCTTCTTTTTATTGACGATGTCTGAGGGCAAATACTTAGCAGTGGAATCTCTGGGTCAAAAGGTATTGACATTTTTGTCACTTTTTCTGCAAAATTCTAGATTGCTTTCCAAGAGCGTTGAAGCAATTCACAGCTCCATCAACAATGCATCAGTGTGCCTGACTTTCCACAACCCTTTCAACAATGATTATTCCTGTCCTTTGTCATCTTGGTCAACTTCCTGAGGATGGGGTGAAATCTCAGTGCTATTATTTGCATTTCCCAAATTATTAATGATTTAGAGTATTTTTTCATATAGTTGTCAATAGTCTGCAATTCTTTTGAGAAATATTTGCTCATATCCTTTGACCACTTATCCACTGGGAAATAGCTTTTGGTCTTTTTTGTCAGAAGTGTATATATCTTGGATATCAGTCCTTTATACTTGATATAAAGATGTTTTCTCCCAGTCAACCACTTCCCTTATCTTAGCTGCATTAATTTTGTTCCTTCAACAACTTCTTAATTTCACGTAATGAAATTTATCTGTTTTATCTTTTATAATTGTCTCTATTCCTTGTTTTGTTAAGCAAAGATGCCCATTATCACCACTACTATTTAACACAGTCCTTATCTAGAAGAGAAAAAAAATTGAAGGAACAAGCATAGGCAAAGAGAGAAAGGGGGAAAGAGGGAAAGAGGGAAAGGAGGGAGACAGAGAAGACAGGGAAGATGAAAAGGAAGGAATAAAAGAAGGAAAAAGATTTATTAAGCACCTACTATAAGCCAGGCACTGTGCTAAGCATTTTATGAATATTTATTTCATTTGATCCTCACAATAATCCTGGGAGGTAGGTGCTAATATTATCCCCATTTTACAGCTGAAGAACCTGAGGCAAACAGCAGTTAAGCGACTTGCCCAGTGTCACAAAATTAGTAAGAGTATGAGGTCAAAAGTGAACTCGGATCTTCCTGAATCCAGGTCCATCACTTATCCACTGAGCCCATCTGGCTGCCTCAGGAAAACAAAATTATCACTTTTCACAGATGATATAATTTATTTAGAAAACCCTAGTTAATAAAAAAAAGTTTATTGAAACAATAAATTTAGCAAAGTTGCAGGATCAAAAACACGTACGCAAAAACTGTCATCATTCCTTTACATGAGCTACCCTTGTTTGATTAAGAATTCATCCCCCACCCACGGGTGTGAATGTGTCTTCTCTTCCAAATTATTTTTACCTTATGATCTTTAATATTCAAGTCACAGATTCATTTTGAATTGATTGTGTAATATGATGTATGTAATTGCTCTCAATTTAACTTCTGCCAGACTGCTTTCCAGTTTTCCCAGCAGTTCTTATCAACTATAGAGCTCTTTACCAGGTAATTTACTTTAGAGGTCTATTGAACACTGGGTTTAGTTTCGCTATTTCTGAGTCTTCCTTAAACTAGTCTTTTCCATTGATCTTTATCCCTACTAAATGATCTTGATGATTTCTGCTTTATAATATAATTTGAGGCCTGAAAGTTCTGACCCCTCTTCATTCCTACTTTCTTTTATTATTTCCCTTAAAATTCTACATTTTTTCCTCTAAATACAATTTGCTATTTTGTCGAGCTATGTAAACTATTTTTTTTTTTTGGTAGTCTGACTGGCATAGCCCTAAGTCTACAAATCAGTTTTGGTAGTATTTTCATTTTTGTTATATTGGTACAGCCCAGCCATGACCACTCGACTATTCCGCTAGCTATTAAAGATGTTCTTTATTTCTTTAAGGAATATTTGGTAATGTATCTATGACTCCCAAGTATCTATGCATTTTGTAATTTGAATAGGAATTCCTTTTCTATCACTGATGAAGCATATTTGTCAACCATGACAGTTGAACTTAAAATCAAACCTTCAAACAGCTTTACCACAAAGTGCTTAAAAATAAGATTTTCAAAACAAATGAACCATATTTAATCACAATGCTCTTACTGCTAAAAACATTAATAAAGCTGCTTTAAAATTTTATTTTTTATTTTTAATCCTTTTTATACTGTTTTTCATGTATGTTTTATAATGCACATGACATACTAGTATAGTAACACATGCATATAATTTATGTAAGTAACGATACATATATTTGGAGGAATGTGTTCAAAAATTTTTTTTTACTTAACAGAATAGTTGATGTACAATTTTAAAAGTCTGGAGACTACTGCTCTAGTGGAGTGCCCTTAGATCTGCCAGTGACCTTGGGCTATTTAATAATGGCTTACATGAAGGAATAGATGGGAATGCTTATCACAGCTGCAGGTGACACAAAGCTAGAAGAGAAACTCAACACATCATGTGATAGGTGAGGTACAAAGGAAAAATCCTCGCCAGGCAAGAATGGTGGATTCTACCTGCTAAGATTGAAATTACAGAGTTTTAAAAAGATTAATTTTCAAGTACAAATGGGAGTTCATTGGAAAAAGGGATAGGGGGGTTAGAGCCCTGCAAAAGCACACAGTGGCGATCCAAATGGTAGGCTGTGTGCAGAGAGGGGGTCTGCAGAGCAAGGAAGACTATGGCTCTGCAGGAATATCCCCTAAATAAGAACAGGACTAGGATGCTGTTCAATTCTGCAGACCTTTTAGGAAGAAAATCAATAAGGTAGAGAACAGTGACAAGAAGGCAGGCAGCCAGGATGGTGAAGCAGCCCAGCATGGTGCCAAGTAAGGATCTGGTAAAGGAGCTGTGGATGTGGAGATTACAGAAGCCACAAGACAGGGACTGCATGACAACTGTATTTAAATAACAGAAGGGCAATGATGCAGATGAAGGATTACCAGCTTGTTACTGAGCTTCTCAAGTGGGAAGGAAAGGCAGCTTCTTCTAACTGAGGAGCAAAGTTGGGGTTAATTTTGAGAGTCATCACAAAATGTAATTAAAATCTAGAGATGACAGAAAGAACTGGGTAGGAGCAGAACTCGTCCCTGAGTGTGACAAGCAGGCAGACAAGATTATAACAGTGTTGACTTAAGATGAGGAATAGGGGAAACACCGCAAGATAAAGAAGGATCTGAGGAAAGCAGGAGTGGTCCCAAAACCAGGCTTTCATCATTTCACAATGAATTAATGAACCAGCCTATTTATTTCTCCTTCCAATCAATTCTCCACAAAACTGATTAATTTTTCCAAAATATTGATTTCATCACATGATTTCCCCACTTGAAACCTGACATTTCCCTCACTCCTCTTGGAAGGCATCCAAAGGCCTCCCTAAATCACCTCTCATTCCAGTGAGGCTTCTCTCCTCCCGAGCCCACAAGGCCTCTCTCTTGATGTTTCCCTCATAGTCTGCCTATGCAAATCCAAAAAGGGCCTTAGAACTTTGTACCTCTGTCTAGATAAATGGTCTCTTGATCACCTGATCTGATTTAACGAATATATATTGTGTCCAACTTTTTCAAGGCACTCAGGAAACAATAAGAAAAAAGGAAACCATCTCTGAGCTCAGAGACCTTTCATTCTGCCACACGGAAACAAAACAGGAAAACAGATAAAGAGTTTGAAACCAGAAAGAGCATGTATACCCTGGAGAGTTTTGCTACTGGGGAGGAGATCTAACTCAAGTTTCATATACATGATACCTGAAGAGAAAAACAGGCAGGCACAGATGGGAGACTGAAGCTGAAGAGAGATTTTAGGAAAGGCTCTGCAGATCTGGCAGGTAGCTGCACGATCATGACAACAATGAGCAGTAATGAAATCACCAAACGGTACAGAGTGAAAAAAGAAGGGATGGCTGAGGTCTCAATACTAGGTGATCTTCTAGAAGAGACAATAGCAAAAGAATGAAGACAGAGCCCTGAAGGGACACTCAAAATTGGTGGAAAATGGTTTGGAGGACAAAGGAGACAATAAAAAACCCAGAGGTAAGACAATTCAAGAGGTGGGAGAACCAGTACAGGAGAAGGCCAAGGAGGGAAATCAGACAGTCCCAGGGCCCGACTCAGACAGTCTAAGGTCCTCTTGCCTAATCCAAGGCCGAGTAAGAATCCCCACTAAGACAGACTTGACAAGTAGCCACAAGAGGGAATGCACTGCCTCTGCCATCAGCCCTTTACTGCCACAGAGCTGCTTGTCGGCAGGTGTGCCTTGCATGTAGCCCATGCCTTGTCCACGCCCAAGACCCTGAGCTCCATGACACCGCCGATGAGCGCCCATCCTGCTTCCACTTCGAGACCTCCGCTGAGGAAGGCACTCCACCTGCAGAAAGCTCTGATCTGCCTCCTTCTTCATTCAGTCACCAAGCAGCCCAGCTTCCACATGACAGCCTTTTCAAATACTTGGAGCCATCACACCCCTCCAAATTCCTCTCTTCCTCAAGCTAACAAAGTCATCTATGTCAGCCAGTCCTAGGATGACAAGGGATCCGTTCATCTCGCCACCCTACTCACCCTTCTGAATATGCTCCAACATGTCTAATTCTTTTCTAAATTATGGCACGTTGGACAGAGGGACTGTTACCAAATCTCAGCACCGGAAGGGGTCCCAGAAGATATCAAGTGAAATCTGTACCCAACTGAAAATACATCTGCACTGAGATGCTGCAAACAGGTAAAAGATGATTAGATTGAGGAACAAGCCCTTGAATCTGGGTAGCAGGAGGAGAGGCCAAACTAGCACTGTTCAGACAAAAGGTGCTGGCCTAAAAGAGAGAAAGTCCGAGGCTGAGCTCCTTTCACTGCTAGCCAACTTATTACACGCAAACCAAGACCTCATTTTTTCCCTTTGCTTTCAGGCACGTACATAGCAAAATGCACCAACACTTATTAATTTTTTGGAGGGGAAATTTGTATTACTGACTGAAGTAACAGTGATCAGGTAACTCTATAGCTTCTAACCCCTCACAACAAGCACTTCCCTATTGCTGAGACTGAGATGCAGAATAGAGTTTCCCTGTGCTGATTCATAAAGTGAGAACTGTCTTTATTTGTAGGCTTTGACAGTGGGCAGAGATGAACTGCAAGACACACAAAATATACCTGAGAACAGAAAGAAAGGAATCTTTGAAAGGGGAGTGAAGGAGACAAGAGGAGAGATAACAATCCTAAGGAGGGACAAGAAAGGATGGGGTTCAGGACAGGGAGAAGGGGAGGATCCCTTCAACAGAAGGAAGAACGCCTCTTTCTCTAAGACTGGATGGAACGAGGACAGAGAGACTAGCAGGGGACCACAAGAAATAGCTCCAAGGGGACACTGGCCGCCTTCTCCAGGGTCTGTAAGCAGAGGCTGCAGCCCAACACTCCAAGGTAATCTGCCCTTATTGAGCAGTTGGGATGGTGCTTGCAATCCCGTCCACCTGTCTGGTTTTCCTCACTCACCTGTGTAAGTGTTTCCTGGAACGACTTCTCCTTCAGGGGGCCCTGGTTCTTCTGTCTTCTCCAACTGGGAGATCACATCTTCTTTGGAATCTGGAAGCCCTGCTCACGGGGAAATAATTGGAAAAGTGCTGAGGAGAGAAAACCATCTTGGAAGTCAACCTTAGCCTCTTTCTCTTTAAGGAATAAATAGATGGTGCAACAGCAAGGACCCTGGAAGGCTACTTACTCTGCTTTGTGGTCCTATCAAGTTGGGGAGAGGGGAGTGGAATGAAAGGGCTTGATTTAGGTTCAAAGAAAACACATTCATTTTAACACACTCTCTCCTAAGAGAACAGGCGTGTTTCCTGTCTTCAAGGACCTGGGACTTGAGTGCAGAGTCTCTGACCTGGATGAACAGAGGGTAGGGAAGCTAGAGCCACCTGGAGCAGCATGGTCAGATTGCTGATTTCCAGTACAAGCCAAAGGCCTCCCATAGGGATGAGGCGGTAGAAGCACCACCTTTTATCATCAGAGGATTCAGGAATTGTTCCAAAGAACGTGCACACATCACAAGGCCCGTGCACACCGAACAGAAGCAGAGCCCTTCAGACATCTCACAACCTTAAGGAAGTGAGGACGCAAAGACACAGTGAGGGCCAGATGACTGATCCTTACCCAGGGACACAAAGTTCTCATAGCTCTCCAGCATCACGTCCCTGAACAGGTCCTTCTGAGCTGGCTCCAGCAACCCCCATTCCTCCCGGGTGAAGTCCACCGCCACGTCTTGGAACGTCAGCAATTTCTGAAACATCCAAAAACAGGCATATTCAACCAGAGACCACTGAGTGGTTCTCCAAGCATTTTAAGGGGATGGTATACTCCATGTCAAGCACCGCTTAACAATCTTCTTACTAGATTCCTCACTTCATTCTGGATTCTGTATATTGCAAATAATTAATTTTACTTCTCAAGGTCAGACATAGAAATCATTTCCTGTACTAAGCCCCAAGGGAAGCAAATCTGTCACTCTTCAAAATCAATACTTTCTAATTAGGTGTATCCCATCAATCACTCACCCTTGCTGGCTGCAACACTGGAAGCAGGCTTACCAAGAAGGCAGGCCAGAAGTGGATTAACCAGGTCCCAGTCCTTTCCTCACTCTCCGCACTCACAAACATAACCCGGCACCCTCCTAATAAGTTTCTTCCTCTGTTTTCAGGCATGTACACAGTCAAATCCACCAACATTGATTGAAGTATGGTGAGGAAATATGTGTACATGACCACCTGGAGTGATGGGGAAGGGATCAGGCAATTCGATGATTTCCAACCCCACAAAAGCTCTTCCCTACTGAGGAGATTTAGATTAGGGACAGAATTTCCTTGTGTCAATTCCTCTGACTTAAAGAATGAAATAATAATTGAGGCAAATCAAGAAATGATTGTGTGCTCTGTTTCTGGCACAGATTGCCCAGCAGAAGGGGCAGAGGAAGCCCCAACACCATGCCTCTGTTCCAAGCCGGCGATCCTTCCCTCACTTCCCTCTGGTCAGGTGGTCTGCCATTGTTTCTGTCTCCACTGACATGGATCCCCAGCTTCTGCACCACCCTGTCCCAGTGGAGTTCTTGGACTCTTCTGCTGCTCAGTGCATGCTGCTACCTGCCCCATCCTTTCCTGTTTATCTGAATAAGGTATGCCCTCGACTGATACCTTCAGATCACTGTCTGCTGGGGCTCACACAGCGAGCGGGGTTCACACACGCCCCTCCTATGTGTGTCCACTGTGCCTTCCACCGGCCTCCACCATCTCTGAAGGGAAATCTCCTTTCTCCACCTTTTCCCCTGAATAGAGGCTGGGTTTTCTTGGGCCTGCCCCTGACCACTCCCCATTCAGCTCTCTCTGGCCTCTCCCTCTCCCTCTGGTGAGCCATTTCTTCAATGTAACAGCATGCCATCCCCAGGGCAGAGACTGCCTTCAAACAGAGCACTACCTCTGCACACCTCTGACACCCCTGATGCTTGGGCCTACCTGGCTCCTATCCATGCCCTTCCTTGGTGGGGGGGAGAGGGGGGAGAGAATGGCTGCCAGCACTAGGGGAGCCCTTCCCCATCCCAAAACTCACCAGAGATAGCAGGATATCACCGCTCCCCCCAGAGGCATTCACTCTACTCCCTTACTCCCTCCCCCCTTCCTTCAGCCAAGGCTTGTTTGAGATGAAATAAAAATTTCCTTCGGAGAGGGAGGAGCCACAGACCTCGCCTCGAGTAGGCCCTCAGTGGTCTAGGCTGTCCCGAGTCTTCTAACTTGTCCTACTCAGCACTGTACTGGAGACAGAGTCAGCACTTAATAAATGCTCGTTCACTGATGCTGACGCTCTACCTGACATTACAGCTCCTAACTTTCCCTTTGCTTTCACTCCTAAATTAGCACAACTGCCTGGAGCTCCATTGGCATCTCACTGCATCTCTTTCAAGTACACTATCTTGCCCATAATGTTTGTTCAGTCATTTTTCAGTCGTGTCTGACTCTTCATGACCCCATTTGGGGTTTTCTTGGCAGAGGTACTGCAGTGATTTGCCATTTCCTTCTGTAACTCATTTTATGGATGAGAAAACTGAGTCAAACAGCATTAAGTCACTTGCCCAGAGTCACACAGCTAGGCAAATCTGGGGCCAGATTGGAACTCTCCAAGATAAGTCTTCCTGACTCCAGGCCCAGCGTTCTATACTCTGAGCCACCTCAATGAGTGCCTCCATAAGGGGCACTCAATAAACATGGACTGAATTGGACATCTCAAACATGGTGGCCCAAATTTCTAAACATAAACTCCTTATCAGTCCTCTTACTTCCCAACAGTTACTGGACCTGTGATGTAATATTGAAAACATTACTAACCATAATATGACAGAGAAGTAAGATTACCAGGATTAATACAGGAAATGAAGAGGTCAAACTATCACGTACAGATGGCACAATATCATCCTTGGCAGTTTCAACAAGCTTGGGATCCCATTAATGGGGGTTCTTCCTCCAACAGTGCAACGAAGAAACCACCCACATTTTCTCATCCATCAATCAACAAACACATATTAAGTACCTACTAAGCACCAGGCTTCTTCTTCTTCTTTTTTTTTTTTTTGGTAAGGCAATTGGGGTTGAGTGACTTGCCCAAGGTCACACAGCTAGTAAGTGTCAAGTGTTTGGTCTGAGGCCGGATTTGAACTCAGGTCCTCCAGACTTCAGGGCCGGTGCTCTATCCACTGTGCCACCTAGCTGCCCCAGCACCAGGCTTCTTAAATGATTCATCTGTGATCCCTGCCCAGACCTCTCCCTAAATCCTGCTCACACCAGAAGCCTTCTCCCGGGTCTTCATTATGGCATGAGCACTAATTACACATTCAGTCTATCCAACTGTCTTCCCTCACTCTTGCTCATGATTGGCCCAGTTTCTCTTCTCACCCTATTTCTATTTGAAGATAGCCTTGTTTCTCAGCATGGCAAGGAAATGCAAATTAAGTCATTTCTGGGCTCTTTCCCCGCCTCTCGGGGTGACAGCTCTGCAACTGTTGGCATTCTGTAGGGAAAGGTGACAGCCATGTTGCTGTCCTTTCTTTTCCTCATTTCCCATTTTTAACACCTAAATCTTTTCTGAATTGTAGATACTGTAATTAATCTAATTATATACTATCTTCCATTTTAACATGATAGTATGGTGACACCAGATTCACAGCATGAAAATTAACCCTGAAAATCCAACCTTCTCAACAAAAAACTAAGATTAGCATAGCAAGATATTAGCTATATACACAAAAATCATTTGCAGTTGTTTATATGCAAAATGAAGATTGAGAAAAGATCTGTTTTTAAAATTTTTCACTTAGAATTTATTAAAAAAGGTAACTGAGGTAGACTTTAAAACATTATAAAAGCTATCAAAACTACTTGGTCATACAGAAAAACAGATTTGGGGGCAGCGAGGTGGCACAGTGGATACAGCATTGGCCCTGAAGTCAGGAGGACCTGAGTTCAAATTCAGCCTCAGACCCAACACTTGACACGTACTAGCTGTGTGATCTTGGGCAAGTCACTTAACCCCAATTGCCTCACCAAAAACAAAAACCAAAACAAAAACAAAACAGATTTGAAGAGGGAACTCAGAACTGAAGTAAACACATAGAGCTATTGCTTTAAGGTATCATTTAAGCTGGGGACATGCTCTTTTCCCTGTATCCCTATATCTGTCATGATTTCCTTCCATGCTCTAGAACGTCTGCTCCTCCAAATGGACTTGATGTGGTTAGGTTTAGCACTGGCTCTGTGAGTGACTTAGGGAGAACGGCTGTCACACTTCATCACATTGTCATACCGACTGCCATATTTATCATAGCACACAGCCCTGGCATGAGCAATGACTATCCTGCCGATTATTTCATTTGTTCTTTATTTCTTTAAGGTGCACTATGTAATTTTATCAATATAGGGAATATTATGGTGATGGGGAATGAGGAAGCTGTGTGTTCAAGTACTTGTTAATGAAGAAAAAAAAGAAAAGTCAACAACATAAATGTCCAACAAGTGGGGAATAGCTGAATAATTTCTAATATATTAATATTTTATAAAATTGAAAATTTTAAAAGAATAATAAGGAATTTGGAGAGATGACTGTAAAATGAAGACTGCAGAGCCAGACGGGCAGAGCAGACACTGAATATGATTATGTAAAAGCTAAAGAATATACATAAATATACAGCAATGAGAATGATTTAACATCAATATTTTAAATAGTGAAACTCACATAGTTCAAATGTATATTACTATATTGTTTACATGATTTTATAAATGTTTTAGGTTTTGTCTATAATGAATTATATAAAATATTGCTGTATTGTGAATTTGATGAAAGCAACTAAAGAAGGAAAGAATCACTGCTTAACATTGCTGGGAAAAGTGGGTGACTATAGCGAGAAAAATTAAATTTAGAAACACACTTCCTACCATGCCATAAGTTCATCTTCTCACATAAAATCTTTTTTTGTTATTTGTATACCGAAATGTTTGTGTTAGTTCATGATTGTCAGGTGAGGAAACTCAAAATTGATTAATAAAGTGTCTGTGTAGGTATGGGATAGCCTACATCTGTGTCTGGGTAGCTTCCGGACAAACATGCTGTCAGCAGATTAGGAAGCAGAGAAAGACTGAATAATTAAACAGCCTCCTAATTAAATCAGTATATGCTATAATACCCAGTCACCTCAATACAAAGGTGAACGTGAAGGGCTGATTTTAAGAAAATGATTTCTAAGAAAGTAGCCGAAGTAACTACGGCTCTGCTTAATGAAGCATCACGTTACATGACGGTCAGTCCCAGTCCCTGACGACAGCGTATCTCGCGTGGAATAAGTAAGACTCCAAAATGACTGGGCTGGAGACATGTCTAAGGGTAGGAGGAGACTGAGTCAGTCTGGACACAACTCCCTCTAAACAGAACAATGTTTAGATCCAGATCAATCCACTAGTAATGAAAAGTTGTTTCTGGCAAGCTTGCACCTACAACACAGAGTACTAATATTTTTCTTCAACAAAAAGTAATCTTCTTGAGTGAATGGACAGTCTTTCCTTTCTTATTTCTGACCCAAGTCCTCAGCACAGTGCCAGGCACATAGCATGGACCTGATAAATGCTTGTTGCATCTATTCATCTAAACCAGGGGACCTGCGGCCTCGAGGCCACATGTGGCTTCTAGGGCCTCAGGTGTCCACATTTTACAGAACAAATCCTTTTATTAAGAGGATTCATTCTATGAAGTTTGAATTCAGTCAAAGGGCCTCACCCAAGGCCCTAGAGGGCCACATGTGGCCTCAAAGCCAAAGGTTCCCCACCTCTGATCTAAACTTACTGAGAATACTTTCAAGGAGCCTATAGGGACTAGACACGTGCTCACTAATTAGCTGCTGGTCAATAAACATTTATTAAATGCCTATTATGTGCCAGGCACACCACACTAAGGTCTAGGATATAAAAGCACAAAAAAAGTTCAATATTTACAGGCAGAAAAAGATTGGTTATCGATTTTGGAGACATTTAGAATCAGTCACCTGTTTAGAGTCAGATTAGCCACGTAGAGCAAAGATGAAATCAGTGTCTAATTAAAAGACGAAATATAGGAATATGTAGTATTAAAACAACTTGAAACTTATATAATAAATTATTTACACACGCACACACAAAAAAAAACCGAGAAAACTGATCAAAGGACAGACACTGACATAGTCACTATGTCCTAAAGAAAATAGCCCAATGCAAATCCTGCACCTCAAGCAGGACACCAAAAGACCTTAGAAAACACCCAAGGCAGACAAGGCCCCATAGAAGATAGCAAGCAGCCAACTTTGTAAGGTAAGGAGAAGAAAAGGAAAACATAAACCTTGGTGAGATGCAATCAAACCTCATGATCAGGCCTGTGACCTTCAGGTGTGGCTGTGGAGGACAAAGATGGCAGACTGGTCCCCTCTTCTTCTGCTCCTTCCTCCCTTCTGGAAAGAGCTGGAGTGCAATCCTCCCAACCCATAACTATCGCCTCCCATGGGGCTAGTTCAGGGCACGACCTTCTCTGGTCCCTGCCTTCCTCTCCTTGCCTCTTTCATCTCCTGGGAAGCTAGAGATTTCATCAGCTAACCATGCTTTTAGCCTTGAAACAATAAAATGACTCAGGTCAATATAGCCTCCTTTCTCTGGCATTCTATGGAATTTAGATTGGACAAAGGTATTAATAAAATCTCCATTGCTCACAGCCCCAGCTAGCAAAATTCCAAACATGGAGCAGAAGTTCAGAACATGGCCCTATTTAAATTCTGTGTATTTCCTGTTGACCTCAGGTTTACTCCACACCCCTTTGCTCAGCATGGACTAAGCATACAGATAGATACGGAGTGATCAACCTTTGTATTCAACCATGGATTTTTAAATGAAACAAAGTCAGAATGAAGGAAACAGCTTAAATTTTTTGTTTTAAAATACAGAAGAGAGAATATAGCACTGAACATAATAGCTGTTATCAGATAGGACATATTGAGGAAGCTTTTCTGGTCCACAGACCACATCTGTGAGCTCATCCAGATGTGTGCCTACATCTCCACCTATCTTCTCTGCCTCTCTCTCTGCCTAATCACCCATCCCTCCCCTCACTGCCACTTCTCCTGCGGTGCAGCTCATTGAACCTCAGGTGGGGCCGACGACGCCCCTGACTCTCGCTCTGCTCCCACAGAGACCACTGTGTCACTTTTTCAAAGTCTCTCCTCGTAGCCCAAACATCACATGGACCTTCTCTCTCTCAGGGCTGGGGGGAGGGGACACTTGTCCCTCTGAATTCCCAATCCCACAATGCCATTAGACTGGGAGTTCCTTGATGGAAGGCACGGTCTTTGCCATTCATTGCATCCCTGGCACTTAGCGCAGTGCATGGCACACAGTAAGTGCCTAATCAAAGCCTGACCTGACTGGACATTTCTCCGACCCCCATTAGAGTAACTCGTGGTGCCAGTAAAATAACAGAATGAATGGATTTTTGACAGGAGGGAGAAAAGGAGGTGAGGTAGGAGGCAAGTGGGGGATATTTCCAAGAGGGTTCCACTGTATGATGGAAACAGGAATCAGGGTCAAGATTTTTAGGGTCTCCAACTCATAAGCTGACTAAGCACTTCTACATGTCAGATTTCCCCAATATCCAATGGGGGGCCGGGCCGTACGGTTCCTAAAAGATTATGGTTGGAGAGATATCGTCAGAGGGTAGGAGGAACCTCAGTCACTTTGGACACAACGTCCTCTAAGCAGAACAAGGTTTAGAGCTAGTTCCATCCAACAGTAATGAAAAGTTGTTTCTGGCAAGCTTGTACCTACAATACCAAGTACTAATTTTTTTAAATTCAAAGACGTAGAACTCAAGGAGTTCAGATGTAAGGAGGGCCAGGGGCTGTGAGGTGGCGCAGTGAATAGAGCGCTGGAGTTGGCTTCGGGTTCAAATCCTCCTGCAGACACCCACTAACTGTGTGACCAAGCTATGTGGCCAGTCACTTCACCTCCATTTGCCTCAGTATGCTCCTCTATAAAATAGGAATAATAATAGCACCTGCTCCCAGAGTTGTTGTGAGGATCAAATGAGGTATATAACATGTATCAAGTGCTCTGCAAACTTTACAACTCTATAGAAATGCTAGCAGTAGTGGCAGTACTGTTGGTGGTGATGGCGGTGGCGGGGTGTGGTAAGGTTCAGGTCACCGGATGGACCAGGGAAAGCACTGTGTCCCTGCTTCACGAAGAACATGGGATTTCAAAAGTGAGAAGAAACAAACCAAACTCACCTGAGACTTGGCTTTTAGGAACTCAGAAGTCATTCTCTCCTCCTCGTCGATCCCCACTTCTTGGCCAGGGTCCTGAGAAGTCAGAACTAGAGGAGAAAAAAGTGAAGCAGAAGATCAATGCCATCTTGCTAACATCACCAGGCCAGGATTTCTTGCACAGATTCTGAGGGTTAGTCTACAAGCTCCAGGGTTGGACACACTGACCTCTTCCCAGCATCAGAGAGAACAGCCTGAGACCCTGACCTCCTCCCTTGGTTCTCAGCATGTCCCCAGGGCCAGAACTCTAGGGAGGGGAATTGGGAGGCAGGGGCTGACGTCGCAGTACTGCTGCCCAGCCATGTTAACTCACTGGCCAAAGAATTGGGAAGTAAGAAGTCCTCGACAAATGGGAACACAGGTTTGAACCTAAGATGACGAAACTGAATGGGGATAAGTGAGAAGTTTCATCCTTGGGTCCAAAGGCTGAAGGGCCAAGTGTAGCCAGACCACTGGTGCTGTAACAAAGGTCTGATCATTCTCGTGGATTGTACTTTTGCTCAGCATGGACGGAGGGCTGTGGCAGCCAAAAGGCTCAGTCGACCTCAGGCTGCAGGAGGAGGAGCAGAAGAGCCCGACCATCGTCAGGGGACAATTCTGCAATACTGTGCCTTGGTCAGAACATATCTGCAACGTTGTGTTCAGGTCTTGACAGCAAAGTTTAGGGAAAATGCTGAGCAGATGGAGAACACCCGGAGGAAACAGCCAGGCAACTGGCTTCTGAGAACCCCTTCACTCGCAGACAGAGAAGGGTCAAATCAGAAGGGGAAAAATTCCAGGGCCTACATCTAGTTAGCCTGGAAAGAGGAGCGAGCCATGTTCCAGTATTTCTCGGTCTCTGCATTTGCTCTGCTCGACCCTAGGGCCAGAAATACCAACACTGGTTGGAAGGTGCAAAGAGGCCAATAATGTTTAAGACTTTGGATCAGAGAATCGGGTAACAGAACAAAAAGCCAAGGCTAAGCGGATGGAATGAAAGGGACAAATGGGAATGGCTACATTTGGGGTAAAAAAAAATCCAATGGCATAAACTGGGGGAAACATCGGTTCATGGTCTTAGTGCATGTGAGCAAAGCACCGTGGAACAGTAAACGGAAAAGGGGCCACATCCATTTGTGAGCTGGTGAGTATCAGGGCTTTTGTTGTCTGGGCTGACTGACTGATAGGATTCCACTCCCCCAGTCCCACCTGCCCCCACGCCTCCCACCCCCCAGCTCACAACCCAGCAAACTCTAGCTGAAGTGGTTCTGATGAGTCTCTCCTGGGGTCAGCAGGGTCCAAAGGTTGCCCTTCCAGCCCCTCCCACACTGGGTGGGCTCCTCACCTCTCTCCTCCAACAACTGGTCCAAGCCCTTCATGGTTGCTCCCTTCTTGACCTTTTCCTAGATGCAGTGACCTTCTGTAAGTCTCCTCTCCTCACACAGGACCAGCAGATTCCTACACACACCAGAAGCTTCTTCTCATCAGAGTCTACACTGATGTTCTGAAGAAGGGTCTCAGGACAAGCATGTTCCCACCGGGATGAATTCCGGCCTTGCAGGGAAATCCCCCGACTTCGTCACCATCTGGCAGGGCTGGGCCTCTGGGGCCCCACAACGGGCCCTTTTAGGCTTGACAAAAGGCTGCTGGGGCCAGAAGAAAGAGGAAGTCAGTAACTTCAGTTACCCACCCGACCCGGGGGTCTAACTGGGATGGCCAAACTCCCCAGGTCCACAAATGGGGTCACAGTAAGTTTCACTAATCAATCTACAATACAAATCCCACCCCACCCCCCCCACCCCCCCATCCCCATGTTACAGATGCTGCAGTGGTCACCAGAGCTTACACGCCAAGACAAAGGTCAGCCCATCACTGATCCAGAACCGCACAGACATAGCAAGTACTTAACGTGTGCCTTATCCACGTGGACATTTCACAGAGACAAGGACTGTCCCTGTGATTTCAAGGTGAGGACAGCCCCTCTTCTAAGGAGGATCAGAACTTTATATGCATCATATGGTCTTAGAGGATTACCCAGAGACACCCAGCCAGCACGCATCAGAGGTGGAACTGGAAGCCAGTGGCTCTGCCAGCGTGATCACCACCTCTACGCAGACAACACGTGACTGTCAGTAGGGGATTATAAATACACTGCTCTGATCCTTTAGCAACCTGTGACTTTTGGGTTGGTGGGCACACCCCCTGCAGGCCTGCAGATCACAAGCCCCCTAGAATTCAGTAGATGAGCTTGGAGCCGCTGTCACTGAAAAGGGCACAAGACCTCCACCAGGGAAGGGAGCCCAGGGGCTGCCTAAGCCATCAGGGATTGGATAGCAAGGCTCCTGTCTACAAGACAGCTGTTTGCTGGCTGACTTCAGGGACTTAGAAACATGAACCTAAAGCCTAGCTGGGTTACAAAGAGCAGCACTGACCACTCAACAATAAATACATTCTTTATCAGTGTCAGTAAGGTCTCCTCCAGACCTAAAATCCCAGGATAAGACAGAGAGAGAGAGAGAGAGAGAGAGGGAGGGAGACAGACAGACAGAAAGAGACAGACAGGGATATAGATTGATAGATGGAAATTCAGATACATTTCATTTAGATATACACATACACATAAATATATGTATACACACATATATAGGTGTATATACAGATATGTACACATATATGTAAATACATTACACATATAGTGACTGGGACTAACACAAACATATGTCCGACACATAAATACTGATACACTGAATGCCCCCTCCTTTCAAAGCACCAAATGCCTGGAGATAGACAATAAAATGTATGATCTCCATACGCATGGGACAGTATGGAAAAGTCAATGGACAAGGAGGAATACAAGTCACCTCAAAAACAGTCTATGAACATAGTCTATGCACCTAAGTGCAAATTAATTATTTATTATGGACACACTGCACTTCAATTCAATTCAATTCCTCCTGTTATAAGGTACCTGTTATGTAGCCCAGCAATTTTTGTGTGCCAAGCACAGAAAAATGACCCAGCACCTACTCTCAGGGAGGGGACATTCTACTCAGTCTAATGTAGGAAAAAGAACGCCATCCAGGGAATTAAAAGTCCATGACTGATTCAACTGTCCCTGGTGGCCCTCCCCAAAATCAGCCAGGCAGCCTGATTACAGTCTGTCACCCGTGCAGGCTAAGCCTTCAAGAAGCCAAGGTCACATCTATATCATACTGAAGCATTAAAGACATTAGACTCTCAATACTCACCAGAAGGTAATCTTACACTTATGTGAGTACAGATGTAGACTTATGCATGTATACATATGCATATCTCATACACACTATCGATGTATAGCTAGTTTTATAATGTGTGTATATATATATATATATATATATACACACATATATACACACATTATATATATTCTCGAGACATGTCTTGAGAGTTGTTATTTTGCTGGAAGATTTTAGGTATGCATGTGTGTGCATATATCTAGATAAAAGCATGTGGACATATATGTGCATGTACACATTAAATAATCTTCCAGAAGGTTCCAGCTTGGTTCAGCTCCCTCACGCAACAGTTCAGCAAAGATGAAAAAAAGGCATCAGACCAAAAACTGGCTCAAATAAAACTCAAGAGAAATGCCAGTGAATTCCTTCCTCCCTTTAGTCCAGGATTACACAGAAGGTGGTTAGAAGCCTGCAGAAAGGTCAGCTATGGGAATGCAAGGAGGAACCTGAGCCAGGATAATCTCAGGCTTGCCCCTCCTCCCTGCCCGGGTCTCCACCCTGGTACAGGCCCTCAGCCCCTCACACCTGGATTGCTCCAATAGCTGGGGGGGAGGGGATGGTCCCCTGCCTCAGGTCTCTCCCCATCCAGTCCACCCTCCATTCAGCCACCAGTGACTTCCTAATGCTCAGGTCCAGCTCTGTTACCCCTTCACTCGGTAAACTCCAGAGGCTCTCTATCACCTCTAAAACGAAATAAAAAACGCTCTGTTTGGCCCTCAAAGCCCTGCACAACCCAGCTGCCTCCCAGTCTTGTTATACCTTATTCCCCAACACATATTCTGATCTAGTGACAAGGGCCTACCCACTATTCCTTGAACAAGACTCTCCATCTCCAGACTCCAGGCATTTGCACTGGCCGTCCCCCTTGCTGTCCCTCCTGATCTCCCCTCCAGGCTTCCCTGGTATCTTCCTTCAGGTCCCAGCTACCACCCCATCCTCTACAAGAAGCCTTTCCAGACCCCCTCCCTCGGCTGATCACCACCACTCCATCCTGTCTACCCACAGCCGTTTGCACTTGGCCTTCTCCATCAGACTGTGTGCTCCCTGAGGGCAGGGCTACCCTCCCCCCACCCCCGCCTTAGCATCCCGGGCAGCCTCTCTAAGCATCCCTAGCAGCCTCTCTAAGCATCCCTAGCAGCCTGCCTCTCTCAGCAACCCGGGCAGCCTCTCTCAGCATCCCTAGTACCCTCTCTTAACATTCCTAGCAGTCTCTCTTAGCATCCCGGGCAGCCTCTCTCAGCATCCCTGGCAGCCTCTCTTAGCATCCCGCGCAGGGGAGTCTGCAAAGACCCCGAGCCTGGGGGAGGTGCCAGGTCCGTCGGGGGCTGGTCAAGGTCCAGGCACGAAGCCCCGCCTCGGTCAGGGAGGGGGCCGGACCCCAAAGAGCTGAGAGACCTTGTCCCCCCAAAGTTCAACCCGGCCTTTCAAAAGAAACTACAACCGGAGGCTCGGTGAGTTTGTCAGGTTCATGATTAGAAAGAAACAAAAGTAAGTTTAATGTCAGACTGGCAGAGACGTGGCCCGGCCTAGGACCCGCAGCCCCCCCACACCCGCCTGGACGCGCCCCAAAGTGACCCCGCACCGGCCCCCTCCCCCACCTCCCGCCCTGGTGGATGGATGGGGCGGGGGGAACCACAGGCTCCCACAGCAGGTTTAACGAGCGGCTCCCTCGAGCCTCCGGACGCCAAGGAAGGAACGGGTGACAGACGAGGCCGGGCCTGCGAGGATTCTCCCGGCGACCCCCGGGGGGCGGGCGCTGCTATTGTTCCCACTTTACAGAGGAGGACACTGAGGCTGCGTGCTTGCCAAAGGTCACCTGAACGCGGGAAGTAGGATCCGAACGCAGGCCCTCTGGACGCAGCCTGAAGGAAGGAGCTGGGCGCCCCGGCCCCGCGGCGGCCCTGGGTCACTCCCCGCCTCCAGACTCTGCCATGACTCCCTACTACCTAAAGGCCTGCTGCGCCGGCCACGCCGAGGGGCCGCGGGAGGGCCAGGGCTCGGACCCGAGGCTGGCCCTCCCGTCCACCCCCGACACGCAGTTCGTTGTGGAGCGGCGGGTGCGGGGTTCGAGGCCTCGCGGGGCCTGCGGCTGCGGGGGCCGAGGGCGGCGGCGGCGGCGGCGGCGACTGGAGGGGAAGGGGCACAAGGACACAGACACACGCACACCGAGACACCCTTACGCCCCCACGCGCGAGCGCACACTCACCCACTCACCACCTACCGGCCCCGGAACGGCGCAAAAAAAATAAATAAAGGCGAGCAGAAAACGATCACGCAGCTGAATCGGCGCCTGCCCGCGAGCAGGCCGAAACTACGATTCCCAGAATGCCTGGGGAGAAGGGCGGGGCGAGCGAACACAGACTCCGGTCGTGAAGCTCGCGCGCACATCACGCGGCCCTCCAGGTGGATTCAGGGAAATGGAGTCTCGGCCCAAGAGAAGATCGTGGCCTAAAGGATTCTGGGAAACGTAGTCCGGAAGCTGCTTCTGCGCGGGCCACTTAGCCTCTCAGTTGTGTTTACATGCTGTTTAATAAGGGTCTGGTTGTTTACCTTGCGTGGTGCTGAACACTGAGCGTAGAGTAGAAGAAACTGCCTTTGCCCTCAACGAGCTTACATTCTGTAGAGGAAGACCACACGTGCACATTTAAATAGCTGTCAGCCAACAAACATTTATTAAGTGCCAAAGTGTTGCAAGCCCCGCGCTAAGCGCTGGGGACACAAAGATAGACGAGAGAGGGTCCCTACCCCCTGCGGCTTACGATCTCGGGAGCGGGGAGGCAAAAATACACAGGCACCAACAAGCTGTATACAGGAAGAAAACTAATTAGCAGGAGAAAGAGGGGCTGGGGAAGGCTTCCTGCAGGAGGTGAGATTTTAGCTGGGACTTGAAGGAAGCCTGGGAGCAGAGAAGGAAGAGGGATCCAGGTACAGGGACAGCCAGAGAGAAAGTGTCCTGTGTGGAGTTTAAAACTGTCCAGCCTACAATAAGAGAAACTGAGGCAGAGCCCTGCGCCAATGGCACTTTGTTAAAAGGTCCGTGGTCCTCTCTAATGAAGGGACCGTCAGATCTTCTTCATGATCTGAGATGCCCCTGATCGACAGGACCTTGTTTTTTTGTTTTGTTTTTGTTTTTGTTTTTGTTTGTTTTTTTATAGGGCTTGACACTCATATTCAAAAGAGGCATGGTAAAAGACAGAATCTCATTAGTTGGTAGACCTTGCTCTTGAGGCCCAAAAATGACATATGGGGGTGAGCACAGCCTGGGTGAAGCATAGGGCATCTCCACTGACTAAGTGGTCACAAGATGGTCACCTGTGTTGAGATCTAGGGGTGCTGGGAACCCCGAGATTCAAGGGCAAATGATGAGGGTCCTGCCTCAAAAGAATTCGACTCAAATTGTCTCAGTCAGAGACAAGGTTTATCGTTTCACCAATAGGAACCGGCCAGACTCTTAAGGAATCTGAGCACTTTAATGGAGGCAAGATGGACCTTTACACAGAAAGACTCTGGGAAGATCTGGATGTGATGTGCAAGTGGCCAAGTAGTCTGGAGTGACCAGGAGGTAACTGAAGAGGACCCAGAAGGGCTGGGTGCCCCAGGCGAAGCCAGGACCCTGGGCTTTTCCTTTATGGGGTCCAGACCCCATCCCCATCAACCTGTTCATGTTGGACAAAAGAGAGTGGGGCGCTTTCCAAAGAACCAAAGCATCCCACCCGTGCTGGGGGGCATCATCATTCTTATGATTGCACAAAAGAGCTTCATAACTGGTAAACAAGAACATTTGAGGCCTGTTATAAGATCCTATCTTATCTAATTTTCCCTATGTGATTTATGTAAAATATCAAACCGATTAATGCTGATTGGAAGAGAGTAGGGGTCCAAATGAATCATTTCTCACCTTGCTGATATGTCATTTTTGGCCCTCAAGAGCAAGGTCTGTCAGCCAATGAGATTCTGTCTTTTACCGTGTGTCTTTTGCATATCTGGGTATCAAACTCTAAAAACAAGGTCCTGGGGACCAGGGACATCTCAGATCATGAGGAAGATCTGAAGTCCACTTCATTAGAAAGTGCCATGGACCCTTTAATAAAGTGCCATTGGCTCAGAGCTCTGCCTCAGTTTCTTTTATTGCGATTGGACAATTTAAAAGTCCATACTTGCTCATGGAAGAGCCAGGATTACGTGTTGGGGAGTAAGATGTAAGAAGACTGGAAAGGTAGGAGGGGACTAGGTTAGGGAAGGCTTTGAATATCAGTGGATTTTGTATTTGGTCCTGGAGATAACAGGGAGCCACTGGGATTTATTGAGAATGGTGAAAGGGTGGATTGGAGTAGAGGGAGACTTGAAGCAGGGTGACTCCCCCACCCCCGGGAGCTTTTACACTAGTGCAGATGTGAGGTGAAGACAAACTGCAAAAAGGGAGTGTCTGGGTCAGAGGAGGGGTGCTTTTCCACATGATTTGTTTTCATGTGTACTGAACACTGAGATACTGAATTCAATTATTTTAATTCTTCCGTGTCTGGTCTGAAGTACAGGTAATTTTCAAACTTGAAAATGAAAATTATCAGCAATACAAAAAAAAATGACAAATCACTAATAAGAGAAATGCCAATTAAAACAACCCTGAGGTTTGACTTGAAAACAACACATTGGCAAAGATAACAGGATATAAAAAAGACATTAATCTGATGAGTTCTTCCCAAATTCCCTTAGTCAACTTGATGAGATTCAAGGTTTTTGATCAGGCTACACTTGAACAGGACTCCCCATGGACATGGAATCGGGTACTTACACGTTGGTGATTGGGTTTTAGAGATTAGGGCCGCCTCCCCACAGTCATGTTGCTTGAGGCTTAGGGTAGACTCTTGTAAAAGAAGCCATCTCTGATCGATAAATGCACTAGTTTGGCTAGTGATTATGGGTGTGGGTGTGTGTGTGTGTGTGTGTGTGTGCGCGCGCGTGTGTGACAGAGACAGAAACAGAGACAGAGAGATGACTTCCCCTTTCCCTTTTTTTGAATTTTCTCTCCCTGTGATTTCCAAACCAGAGTGCAGTAAGGAAAAAGGATGAAGAACATTTCCCTCTTTCAACTACCCCAAGAGCATGAAATGTATTCATGATGGTCCAGGAAAGCCTTAGAGGAGATCTCCTGTTATGCTACTACATTTTGACCCTTTCCTATTTAAGTGCAAGTAAGGTGATCCTGAGAATAGACATTTCCAACCTTGAGGGTTACCTCACAATTCTTAGTTTTAAAGTTCCCAAGAGATCAAGAATTCTTGAATTTGAAAGTCAGGTACCAGCCTCCCAAAGGAGTATTTCCTCAAAAACTTCTTAGAAAAGGATCCTCCCTAGATTATCTTCATCAGTCCCTCATCTTACAAAGAGATGTTGGAGGTAGTGGGAAGACAGGCGCACTAATGCAGTGTTAATGGGGCTATGAATGAGTTTAACCAATTATTCTGGAAAATGATTTGGAATTATGCTTTAAAAAGTCAATAAACTGTATAAATCCTTTGACTCAGCAATATCTTTACAAGACATTGACTCCCAAGATTGTCAAAGAGAGAGGGTAAGGTCTAATACATAACAAAATATTCATTGCAGAATGTTTTAAATAGTAAACAACTGGAAAGAAAGTGAATGTCTATCAATTAGAGAATGTCTAAATAAAATGTGTTCTATAAATGTAAAGGAAAATTGTTACACCACAAGAAATGATAAATACAAGGAATTCAGAGAAACTAATAAAGACTTACATGGAGTAAAAGGAAAAAGAACTAGGAGAAAATTTACATAACGGCCCAACAATGTAAGGGGGAAAAAAGATTACAAGATATCAAATGGCTTTTGTTGTTATATATTTATGGTACTTATATATCTTGATTATCAGAGATATTTGGGTCTCATTATTTCAATTTCAGCAACCAGTTTCTCCTTTTTTCTCCCCCTCCGGCTCCTGGGTTTCTTTATAAGATCACATATTCTTTTGTTTTGTTTTTGGCTAGGCAATGGGGTTAAGTGACTTGCCCAGGGTCACAAGCTAGTAAGTGTTATGGGTCTGAGGCCACATTTGAACTCAGGTCCTCCTGAATGCAGGGTCGGTGCTCTATCCACTGCACCACCTAGCTGCCCTAAGATCACATATTTTTAATGTACATTGGTGCTTTATCCCTTCCTTTTATATACTGCTCCCTTTGAATAAGGAATGCACTTCCAGAGCCAAATCCAGCTGTGAAACCTATCCTATCAAGTCTCAGTGATACCTGTGCATGGTGCAATGATACCACAGACATTTTAAAAGTTCCTACTGTTACAAATTTCTCATATTACCAATTCTTTGACCATTTTTACATGGAATCTGCGACTATTGACCTTATTTCTGACTCTTCTCTTTGATATGATCCTCTATGAATTATTCATCCTGTCTTCTGTAAGATAGTATACATACCCTGTAAATCTTAAACACATAGTAAAAGTGACAGATATTATAGTCATTATTATTATTATTCCATATTTTTTCCTATTTTATTTCTGTTCTTCATCATAATACCAAGCTTTTCAGATCTATGTGGACAATTGTTTTCCTCAATCTTTCCTATTTTAAGGTCTCTTTATTAAATCTGGGAAGACTAAAAACAAGTCTATTTTTATAGGTCATTGTTGGGCACGTTCCACCTCTTGCTAAGAGCCAAGAGCTAATCAACCATATATTTATCCAGAGATACAGATATCTTGATCACATTCTTAGACACCATCTTCTTATCCAGACGTTCATTTCCTACACTGCTTCCCTCTTATTAATCCCCTGCCTTCAATCAGCAGTAAGATGAAATCACCACTTAAACTCTCCAGGATCTGAGGTGTGTAGCTTCTTTGTTTTTCAGCCCAAGACTTCATATTCCGAATCAATCCTTTCTAGGTTCCCTTAGATGAATACATAATTCACCAGAAGTAGGTAGTGGTCAAGTCTGACAGTTCTTAAAAGCCTCTCTGCTATGTCATAGAAATATGCCTTAGGAAGATAGATGGCTGTTTTACATTTGTATTTATGTGCCCCAAATGTAGCCCAGTGCCTGACATAGAGCAGGTGAATAATAAATGCTAGCAATAGTCTATTGGGTCCACAGATAGCTTCCTCTGTGCCCTCAACAGTGAGATATGAAACATAACTACTTTCTCTGGCTGTTACTAGATGGCCTTCAACATAATGGCACACATGGATCCAGGTTGTCAGTCCATGGAGCACAAGATGCTGTTTATTCCAAAGAAGGTTAGACTTGTCCTTCTTCAAGAACAGTCTCATACCTATTATATGGCTCTAATTATGTGGTTTTCTTTCCCGCTCTGTCATATTTCTACTCTATGTCATTTTCTTCTATCTTCCAAACTAAGTATTCTGTTTGGTTGCATTATATCCTTTTTATCTTTTATTTCTTTCTAAAATTATATCTTCCATTCTTTGAAAGAACATTTTATTCAACCTCATAACTTGGAGATAGATATATTTTCTTCAAGACTTTTCACATTCTCTGCTAAGTTGCAGATCAACTTTCATTCTGTAGATATCCTGGTGTAATATGATACTAGAAAAACAACACCAAGAATAGAAGTTTAGCAATCATTATGCAAATTAGAGGAAAATTCTCTTTAATCTAAATACTTCCTTAAAGAAAATTCCAGTCATTGATCTTTGTTTTGGTAGCTCTTTTGGCTGACTCTTCTGGTTGACTCTTCTGGCTAACTAGTGTGGTAAAATGCTACACAAAATGTAAATATAAGGTCTACACAGTTGATTTGTTATGTTCATTTATTATGCACCTAATATGTGACCTGCACTGAGTTAGGTGCTTGGGATACAAATACAGAGTAAGATACTCCTTGTTTTGAAGCAACTTAAATTCTATTAATTTATCATTCAACAAACATTTATTAAGTACCTGCTATGATCATATAACATGTTAACAGATAAGTAATACATATACACCCAAAATACACAGTGATAGGAGGGGAGAGACCAAGAACTGGAAAAATTATGAAGTATTTGTTGAAGGCGGTGGCATATTTTGAGTTTTGAAGAAAACTAGGACTCCAAGAGGGAGAAATCGGGAAGTAAGTATTCCAAGTATGGCACCCAGTCTATGTGACACCATTAAAAAAAAGGAAATGAAATGTCATAGAGCAGCCAATAGCCAAGTCTGGATGAAACAGAGTATGGGGTGGGGGAGGAGAGGAGTGTTGGTCACAGGTAATCAGCCTGGCTAACTGAAGAATTATCAAGTGTAGTCCTCTACTTGCTTAAAGTCTATTTTATTACATAGCATATGTGACTCAGCAATACAGTGGTTTAAAAATAAAAATGGTATCTACTTTAAGTCCTGCACACTTTACACACTATTTTCAAATAAATTTTCCCCATTTGTTCCCCAAAACAGTAATATCAATAGCAGTCCTACCTCAATAAAACAAGGCATTGAAAAAAAAAATTAGCAGCAATGTATTTTCACCATTCTTCTTTGGCCATGTGTTTTAGTGCTTGAGTTTTAATTCAGAGCAACACCAGTGCAAAGTAGTAAATTACATTGAAATAAATGTGGTGTATCATAGCATAGATATTCTTTGTTTTTTTTCTTTTAAAATGAAATTATTCCTCCCATTTCCCCTCCCTCAACTAAGCACCTATTATGATTTTACAACATGTTCATAGTTAAGTAATACACATACCCTAAAAATACACAGGGGAGAGACCAAGAACTGGAAAAACTGTAAAATCTTTAAAAAGTCCTCAATATATAACTGCATCACGCAGAAAAAAACCCCACACACATTGCCATGTCAAAAATAGTATGTCTCTTCCTACCATTTAAGTTCATGCCTCTCTATCAAGAAGTGAATCACATGTTTCATCTATGACTCTTGGTTAATCACTGCATCAATCAGAGTTCTAAAGTCAGAGATGTTTTTCTCTATAAGGTTATCATTGTATAAACTGTTCTGCCCATTTTATTCTGTATCAGTTCAAAGAAGTCTTCCCAGGTTCTTCTGAAACTGTCCATTTCCTCTTTTCTTATGGCACAATTATTCCATTACATTCACACACCAGTTTGTTTAGCCATTCCCCAGTAGGAGAACATTCTCTTAGTCTCTGCTTGTTGGCTACCATGAAAAGAGCTGGTAGAAATATTTTTATACATGTAGAACCTTTTTCTTTCTCTTTGATCTTTTTTGGGGTATAGGCCTAGCAGGGGTATAGGCCTAATAGTGGTATAGCTGGGATAAAAGGTATACACATTTTAGTAACTTTTTAGGCATAAATCAAAATGTCTTTCCAGAATGGCTAGACCAATTCACAGCTCCACCAATGGTACGTAGTACATTCCTGTACATATGCTTTGTCTAAACATGCGCTACATTCCAGCCAAATTTGTTATAATCTCTGCTAAAAAAAATACTAATATTGCCCTGCCCCTGTGACTTTGTTCAAATTGCTCCATAGATCTGTAATGCCTTTCCCATTAGTATCTCTACACAAATACCCTACTTATCCTGCTAGAGGCAAGTAGTGATGCAGTGGATAAAATGCTGGTCCTGGGATGAGGAAGATCTGAGTTAAAATCCTACCTTGGACCCTTACTAGCTCTGTGACTCTAAGTAAATCACTTAACCTCTACCTGCCCTAATTTCCTCACTTGTAAGATAAGGATAATAATATCACTTAACTCCCAGTGTTACAGTGAGGATCAAATGAGATAATATATGTAAAGCACATAGTAAGTGCTTAGTGTTTGCCCCCTTCCCCCTTTCCCTATTCTTTACGGTGGGGAATGTGGGGTGTCCGGGAGGACTAGCACGTGTGGGGTGAGGGCCTATCCAACCCTTTTTAGGGCTGCTCATCCACCTTCGGTGTCCACCTGATTCACCCAACTCTCACCGGTGGCTCTAAGAAGCTGTAGGACTCACAGTGGCCACATCCAGGAAACCATGCAGGCAGATGGGCTAACCCAGGTTGGGGGTAATGGACAGGCCTCAAACCCGTTGGTGAGTTGGGCGTGTTTCTACCACGCGTGTGAAGACTTTCCCTGGTGGAATGGGTGAACAAGAAGAACTTGTTCCGATGGCCATGAAAGAGGCTGAAGCTGGCGCTGTGGAACTCTTACGGCCTGGTCAGACACTGACGCCGTGAAGACAATCCGCCACATTAGGAGCTGTCGCCGGTCATCTGGACTCCAGTCTCGCCGCTGGACTCTGATGACTCGGGAACAGAGTGAGGCTGGCATCTTGTGAAACAACACCTCATTTAAATCCAATTCATGCACAAGTCAAGCGTCAACTGTGATGTCACTTGTCCTCTTTAAAAACAGCATAAAAAAACATCAGGGCCCGGCACAAATGTAAACTCCTCTTTGGATTCCTTCCCTGATCTCCCCACCAAACGATGATCCTCCTCCACTTGGACAACAATCAGTGAAGGAATCAGCAAGCATGGCTATGTGCCAAACGTTGTGTTGAGTCCTTGGGATACAAAGAAAATACAAAAAACAATCTTTGCTTTCAAGGAGCTTACATTTTAATAAAGAATACATGTACATATAAGGGTGGCCACAAGACAAACAGGGAGTTTACAGAAGGTAATTTTGGAGAGAGGCACCAGAAGCTGAGTTCCTGAGAAGGTGACATCTGAGCCCAGGCTTAAAAGGAGTCTAAGAAGCCAGGAGGGAGAATGTTCCAGGTAAGGAGAATGGTCAGTGCAAAGGCAGAGAGGGGAAGTGGAAGGTTGTGTCTAAGGAACAGTAAGCGGGTCAGGATGGATCCACCACAGAATGAAGCAGGAAAGGCAGAACAGGGCCAGGATGAGAACAAAACACAAACCACTGCAGCAGACATGCATCTCCCATTTATGTAATATGGCGTCACAGATTTAGAGCTGGGAGAGAATGCACCTGTAGGTGTTCCCAACGTGCACTTGAGGTCAGTAGCCCCAGGGTCTAGGTACCCTATAGAACCCTGAACGCCTAAAACTATAGCTCACAAGCCCCAACCAATGTGTTTACCTTTCAATTGCCAGTCAAGGAACAAAAGCTCTTTGCTAAAATAGCATGGTAAGGAAAGGACCAACAAGCCATCCTTCCTTCGGTACACTTTTCCACAATTACAGGTGGCATCAGGAAGGCAAGTATTCTGCAGTATAAGGTCAAAATTAGAAAGGCTCATAGTAGCTGCACACTGCCTGGCTGTAGACGCCACTTCTTCTGACTTCTAGAGTGCAACTTTGCACTCCAAATAGAGAAGGATGCTGCACAGGAACCACCGAGGACATTTTTTCCCCTTCAACCAAGAGTAGGATGCATTAAAACTCTCTTTAGAATAGAGGTATCAAACACACCATAACAGAGTGTTGCCCAAACAAGATTAAGCTGTAATTGGGAAATATTTAACAAAATAAATGAAAATACAAAAGAACATAATGTTCATGTGGTTTTTTTAAGTTAATGTGCAGCAAGAACAGGTCCTTGTTTACTGCTGAGTGGCCCCATTTCTACATGAGTTTGACAGAACTGCTCTAGAAGACCCAATGCCTGGAATTGTCAAACTCAGGAACTCTGAAACTTGGCGTCGATGACATGGCATCTCCCAAAGTGAATGCCATACTAGAAATCTCCCTTAGAGGCTGGGAGGTTTGATTATGGGATTATACTCTCTAAGGAAGTCAAATTCCCCTCTCCTTTACACAAAAAGTTGGAACTCAGGAAATAACATCCTTGGGTTCTCTTCTCAGGCAACTTGCATCTCATAATATTTTGTATTTCAGGTATGTATGTGTCATGTCTCCTGTCTCCTCTCTGGATCCTGTGAGCTATGTGCAGTCACAAACCATGTTTCATTTAATCTCCTCTAGGACCTAGAATACTCTAACCTGAGTATTTATAGAAAGATGGACATAAGGAGAACTTAGCCATTCTTCTCTCTCAAGGCAACTAACACTTGTAACTGGTGACAAAATCTGACACCTTGTCTCCTATGTTGAATAAATTATTATTTTACTTTATGTCAGTGGGTATAAGTTGAGGGCAGCTAAGTGGTGCAGCAGATACAAAACTGGCCAAGAAGTCAAGGAAGACCTAAGTTCAAATCTCAGATATTTACTGTGTGATCTTAGGCAAGTCTCTAAACCTCTTTGCCTTAGTTTCCTCACCTGTAAAATGAGGGTAATAATAGCATGTACCTGGGGGGGGAGGGTTTATGAGGACTGAATGAGATACTCCTGGTAAAGGGCTTAGTAGAGCATCTGAAATATAACAGACACTATATAAATGGCAGTTATTATTATTATTATGTTATTTTGGAAGGAAATTTTTGGTGCAATGTTCCTGGGATTTGTGCTAGGCCCTGATCTGTTTAATATTTCAATTAACAGCTTAGCTAAGGGTGTATGTGCCATGGTTATCTGATGTGCAGTTGATACAAATGTGCCAGGGGCAGCTAATAACAGCCAAGATTCCAAAAGATCTTGATTTCCAACAACATTGGGCCAAACTGAATACGATGAAATAAAAAAGTGGAAAATTTTACAGTTGAGTTCAAAATATCAACTACACACATAAAAGGTAGAGGGATGGCTAGAAGAGCATAAGAAAAAGATCTGGAATTCTGGTGGATAACAGGCTCATTAAGGAGTCAAAGAGTGAAAGGGCAGCCAAAATAGCAAATTCAGTCTTAGGCTATGTTAGGAGAGGAATAAGACCATGAGTGACAGTCTTGTGAATGTGCATCTCAGCTAGAATAGATTTAGAATTTTGTCATCAGATTTGCATACCATATTTTAGGAAAGATAAGCTTAAGTACTCTGGAGGAAAGCAACCATACTGGTGAATGGTGTGTTAGTTCATGTTATAGGAGGATCAACTGAGGGTATTTTACCTGAAGAATTGAAAACAGGCTATCTATCACGGTTGACTTCAAGCATATGATGGATTCTCACAGCAAGCAGGATTTGGCTTGTTCTCGTGGGCCACGCAGAGTATAAGCAGGAGAAAGGGAGGGAAATTGCAAAGAGGTGACTTTAGGCTTGATATAAGGAAAAACTTCCTAACAGCAGGCACTACCCAAAAGCGGGGCACACTCCTTCAGGAGCCCAGAGGGCTCCTCCTCATTAAAGAACAAAGGCTGGGTGAGGATTCACATGGTGTACGGGGCAGTCTTGTTCAGATAAAATGTGGATGAGATGTTCTCTGAGGTCTTCTCTGACTCCAGAACTTTGTGATTTTGTGTAACTTTTCCAAACCATTACTCCAACGTAATAAATGCAGAGTTAATCTTTAGTATGAATTCTTTCAGGAACTGTGAATTTTATTCATAAAGAATCTCATCAGTACTATCAGAAAGTTTGTAAATTCTTTTCTCTAGCTGAAGCTCTCTGGAAAAAAAGATTTTTAAATTCTCTATGATAATAATTTTCTTATTTATGCACACAAGTCTGATTCAGCTTGAATGCTTTCAAACATTCATTATATTTAACAGGTTCCTCTTTTTAGTATGAAGCATCTTATGGCCCTTTCATTTAAAAGTCTGCCCATATTCATTACCCAAAAACTTATTTTCAGTATGAAAATTTGATGTATACTCTTGCCTATGTGAAGCCTTTACAACATTTCATGAGTTCAATGCATGCTTGGGAGCACTGAATCATGTTCTTTAAGATTTCAATCAGGTTTTCTACACTCATTGCACTTAAAATGTTTCTCATGAGCCTTGAGTTTGCTTATGTGTATTAGGGTTTCCCTTTATGCAGAAGGCTTTCACACACTCATTTTATTTCCTAAGATTTCTTGCCAGTATGGCTTCACATTCATACTATATGAGTCTTGATCAAACCTAAAGCCTCTCCTGCATTCATTATATTTAAACAAGTCTTTCTCCAGAATGAATTGCCTTATGTGCTTCAAATCTAGAACTGGTGCAAAAGGCTTTCCCACATTCATTACATTTAGAGTTTTTCTCCATTATGGAGTCATTGATGTCCTGAGAGCCTTTGATTACTGCTGAAGGCTTTCCCACATTTATTACATTTATAGGGTTTTTCTCCAGTATGAGTTCTTTGATGTCTCGACAAATATTTGTTATTGATGAATGCTTTCCCACACTCCTTACATTTGTAGGGTTTCTCTCCAGTATGAATTACCTGATGTTGCATAAGGGATGAACTTCAACTAAAAGCTTTCCCACATTCATTACAATTATAGGGTTTCTCTCCAGTATGAATTTTCTGATGTTGCAGAAGTGATGAACTTTGCCTGAAAGCTTTACCACATTCCTTACATTTATAGGGTTTCTCTCAGTATGAATTCTTTGATGTACAGTTAAATAGCTGTTACTACTGAACACTTTTCCACATTCATTACATTTATAGGGGTTTTCTCCAGGATGGATTTTTTGATCCTGAATTAGGTTATTATTATTACTGTAGAAGACTTTGCCACATTTGTTACATTTATAGGGTGTCCCTCTAGGATGAATTCTTAGATATAGAGTTAAGTAGCTATTACTACTAAAGGCTTCTCCACAGCCATTACATTTATAGGGCTTCCCTCCATTATGAATTCTTTGATGTCCAGATAGCTGCTGATTATTGATGAAGGCTTTCCCACATTCATTACATTCATAAGGCTTCTCACCTGTATGAATCTTTTTATGTGTTTCAAAATGTGCCATCTGCCTAAAGGCTTTTCCACATTCATTACATCTATGAAGCTTCTCTCCAGTATGGAGTCTTTTATGTTGTGACAGTTGTATATTACTAATGAAAGTTTTCCCAGATTCATTACATTTATACAGTTTCTCACCTGTATGAATTCTCTGATGCTGAATTAGATAGCTATTACTCATAAAGCCTTGCCCACATTCTTTACATTGGAAGGGTTTTACTCCAGTATGAATTTTTTTATGTCGAATTAGGTAGCTATTACTGCTGAAAGACTTCCCACATTCATTACATTTGAAGGGTTTCCCTCCAGCATGAATGTTTTTATGTTGAATTAGGTAGTTCTTACTGCTGAAGGCCTTCCCACATTCATTACATTTGAAAGGTTTCACTCCAGAATGATTTTCTTTATGTTGAATTAGGTAATATTTACTTCTGAAAGCTTTCCCACATTCATTACAACCAATTGGTCTTTCTTTAGTATGAATTAACTTATGTTTAATAAAGTGTGATTCCTGTTTAGAGGGTATATTGCTAGTATGGATTTTTTTATATTGGTCTAAGTAGTATTTATTACTGAAGGCTTTCAAATACATATTACATTCATTAAGCTTCTGTCTAGTATGAATCATCTTATGGATTTTAAGGTGTCGTTTATGCTTAAAGGCTTTGCCACATTCATTACATAGGGATTTCTCTCCACTATGAATTTTCTTATGTAGAAAAAGGTTTATCCAGGAACTAAAGATTTTTTCACATTCTTTGCATTTATGGGGCTTCTCTCCAGCATGAGTTGTTTGATATGCAGTTAAGTATTGTTTACTGTGGTCAGCTTTCCCATGTTTATTACATTCAAAAATTTTCTCCTCACCACTATAAATACTTTGAGGTTCAGGAACCTGTGATTTGATGCTGAAGTCTTTGCCAACTTCATCATGTTTAGAGAGTTTTCCTTGAGGATATGTCCTATGGGAATACATATGTTTTGAGTGGTGAATGAAGGGCTTCTTGAATTTCTTGTGTTGAGATAGTTTCTCTCCTAAGCAGATTCTATTATGTTCACTTAGGTCTGAAAACAGATTGAAGCTCTTCCCAAGGTCATCATATTCATGGACACATTTTTTTTTCAGGAATTTTCTGTTGTGTAGTGAGGATTGATCCCAGACTGCATTTCAGTCCAAATGTATCATGTTCAGGAAGAAAATCTGGGCGGGGGGGAGAAGGTAAAAGGTGCTATTATTCAATGTTCAATGATAAAATAATAATAAGATCTATCACATTCATGAAGAAGAATGAACATTAATCTGGTACAGGTAGAAGAACACTCATAGAAAGGAAATGAAGCCCAGGTGGGTAAGAAGATAGTAATAGAACACCTAATTTGTGAGGACTTCGTGAATGGCTTATAAGAATTTGGAAAGAGGTTATTTCTAAACAAATAGATTTCTTAAAGTAAAGTAAAAAATCTCTGGGGAAAAAATTACTTACTTATAGAAAAGCATTAATCCCTAAAAAGCAACATCAATTTAATAAGTACAGATAATACACAATGAGGCTCATTTCCTTTAAGATGTATGAAGAGGTGCATGATGGATATAGCGAATAGGGGACTATATTAGCAATCTATTTGACAAAATCTTACAAGCTATCTTTCTAAAGAAATATACATTGGATTGCACAATAGTCCAGCAAGTTTGTAGTCACTGGAAAAACAGTACTGAAAAAGAATTTTGAGTCATCTGTAAAATAGGCATAAAACTAGTACCTAGATCCTAGGGTTTTTGTGAAGATAAAAATCAGATAATATTTGCAAAGCACTTTACAAACCTGAAAACTCTAAATAAATGCTATTATCACTTCATATTATTGTTCTTGTATCTTTTCATGTTTTTAATAAATGTATAATTAGGGGGCAACAAGGTGGTACAGTGCATAAAGCACTGGCCCTGGAGTCAGGAATACACGTGTTAAAATCTGGCCTCTGACACTTGACACTAGTTATGTGACCCTGGGCAAGTCACTTAACCCCAATTACCTCAGAACTGTGAACTGAAGATTTTAAGTTCACTTACTTAATCACAGGAAGCTAACTAGAGGACGGACACCCTTGTATTTCCCTTGTTATGGTGACCAAGTCTAGCGTGGCAGGAGGTAACTCAATTATATGGAAAGCCCCTCAGCTATTTTTGTTGCCCTTCTCTATCCCTTGTCATCCTTCTATTGCCCAACATAGGGAGATGGCCATGAGCACTTGGCTAATGAGTGATGCTGACTGCAGACCTGCCCTACTACCAGCCATCAGCCTATGCAGATGCTCCAACATCTGTTTATCAGCCCAGTCCAGGGTGTGCTCATGGGCTTGGCAGGACCTCCTGAAAGGTCAAGATAGGTCTGTTAATGTCTGCTCACTAGCCCATTTGACAACCAATGGGATTGCGTACTTTGTGCAGACCCTTCTAGAGGGTCAAGGGAAAGGTCTATTCACCAACAAGACTGCATTTTTAGTCTGTTCCACCTGTATTGTCTGGGTATCAAGCACTATAAAACTAAGGCTCTGGAGGAAGGGGACATCTTAGATTGTGAGGAAGATCTGAGTCCACTTCATTAGAGGGGGCCATCGATGCTTTAATAAAATGCCATTGGCTCGGAGCTCTGCCTCAGTGGTTTTTTTTGCAGATTGGATGATCCTGAGGTGCCTCGGGGATAATTTAAAGAGAAAAAATGATGGGTATGAGACATGAAAACCTAGAATATGGTGACCATTACCAACAATCAAGTGACCATTGGCAAGTCAAAATATCACGGCTTCTCAATCAGTCTCTTCTATAAAGTGGAGATATTAATATACTTACTAACCACCTCCCTGTTTGGAAAAGCTCTTTATAAACCATAAAATACTGTCTGTAAATAAGCCATAGATCTTATCATGGCAGGATGTGGAGAATCTTAGTTATTTTCCAAGAAGCAATAGGAAAAGAAGTCAATTACATAGCATATGAAGAAGAAAAGGGGACAGATTACAGAGAAAGGGTAAAAAGATCCTGTTTGTGATGTGAAGAGACAAATGGCAATGAAAGGAAATGAACTGGGATATAGAAAGAAAGACAACAGGAAAAACAAAGGCTTCGTTCTTTTAACAAACATCTGTTTGTGAGCCAATGGAAACTCTGAAGAACAGACTCTAACCATGTGAGAAAAAATTATGGGAAAGAGCGACAACAGACAGGAACCCAAGTATACGTGGAAGATTTAGCGTTGAAAAAAAAAAAGTAATACCTCTTTTTCTGAGGCTGTAGGGAAATATGAGGACAAAAAGATCAGGAGAATATAAAATGAGGAAGTACTTAAAGAGGGACAACCACAATCCTTCTCCAGAGCCTTGGGGGTCTTTTACAATCAGGTCCACTCTAACATTCCAAAGGGAATGCATCCTTACTGACTAGCGGTGGTACTGCCTGCAATCATCTATAACCATCTGCCTGGTTTTAATTCACTCACCCACATAAATGCTTTTCAGGACTGCTTCCATTGGTAGCCACAGGGCTTCTCTTCTCTCCAACTGAGAAATCAGAAGTGGTATGGAATCTGGAAGTCCTTGCTCATCAGGAAACATTTGGAAAGATGCTAAGAACAGAGGGATATTTAAGAATTCAATCTTAATCTCTTTTTTCCTTAGGAAAATAGAGAGCAGTCTAGAAAGAACCTCGTAAGGATGCTATATATTATGGTTCAATCACATCAAATGTGGAAGATAACTGACAGGTCTGACTTAGGTTCAAACACAATTAGTTTATTTCTGCACATTCCCTACAAAGACTATATATAGAAATCTTCCATGTCTCCAAAGAGCTATTGGAATAGGGACTTGAGTGGAGAAGTTTTTGTCTTTTCTGAGCACAAAGTAGGCAAAGTATAGCTTCAGAAGCAGCATAGTAAAGATGCTGATTTCCAGTTGTAAAAAGCCAAGGCCTTTCCTCTGCAGAGGAAGCAAGAACATCTCACTTCTTTGCACCAAAGGAGACAGGGGGTTTTCTATATTACATGTACTCTTGAGAAAGCTCCAAACACCAAGTCAGAACTCAGCAAATCACTTGAGACGTTCCATGACCTTTATGAAATGAGAATGTAACATCCTTCTAATGGTCAGACGATTCATGAGAGAAAAGTTATCCTTACCAAGGGAGACAAAGTTCTGATAGTTTTCAAGCATCACATTCCAGAAAAGGTCCTTCTCAGCAGGATCCAACAGGTACCATTCCTCTTGGATAAAGGCTACAAGCACATCTTGCAGTGTTAACAATTTCTGAAATAGTCAGAAACATTCCCATGCATTCAAGGACCATTCTTCATATGAAACATGAGGAAGACATGAAATCGGTTTGAACCAATTGGTTTGGTTGAACCAAAGTGAGGAGTTCTCATAGAATCAAGGAATTGGAATATTCCATTTCAAATATTTCTTTATTTTTTTGAGGCAATAGGGATTAAGTGACTTGCCCAGGGTCACACAGCTAGCCACTAAGTGTCTGATGTGGCATTTGAACTCAGGTCCTCCTGACTCCAGGGCCAGTGCTCTATCCACTGCACCACTCAGCTGCCCCCTCAAGTATTTTTTGAGAATTTTCTTACCATGTTCTCCACTTTATACTAGGCTATGTAAATAATTTTAATCAAATTCAACCTTACAAATCATTCTGCACAATAAGGCCCCAAGTAAAATAACAAGCATTTATTAAATATCACCACCTCTTTTACTATTAAGGGGGAAAATAAATTCCCACAGTAGCCACATAGAAATATGTATCTCATCCTGAGTTTGGAGTACATCATCTTTCCATTAAGAGGTGGGTAGTATTCTTCGTCATTATTCTTAAGGAATTTTCGTTGGTTATTATAATTCATCAGTTTTTAAATCTTTCAAAGTTGTCTTTACAATACTGTTGTTGGTGTACAAATTGTTCACCTGGTTCTGCTCACTTCCCTTTTCATGAGTTCATAAGTATTTTCACATTTCTCTGAAATCATCCCTTTCATCATTTCTTATAGAATAATCGTGTTCCACTGCGTTTATATGGAATAATCTGCTCAGCCATCCCCCAATTCATGGGTACTGTCAGCATCCTGTTCTTTGTCTTTACAAAAGGAGCTACTAGAGATATTTTTTATTTATAGATCATTTTCCTTTCTTTGATCTCCTTAAATTATTTGCTTAGAGAAGCATCATTTTTTCCAAAGGACATACGTAGTTTAATAACTAAATTTTTAGACATAGCTCCAAATTGCTTTGCAGAATGGTTGGACCAATTTGCAGCTTTACCAACAATGCCTGTTTTCCTACAGTCTTGACAATATTTTACTTTCTCCTTTCCTATTAACTTTGCCAACTTATGTGAGGTCTGTGAGGTGGACCTCACATAACACTTGCTTTTTGCACTACTATAATTTATAATGACTTAGAGCATTTTTAATACGGCTATTGATAACTTGGATTTCTTCATATCCTTTGACCATTTATCAATTAAGGAATGGATCTTATTCTTCCTGATCTTGGACTTTATGTTAAGGCCAGCTCAGCACACTTGGAGAGAGAAGAGCTGGACCCTGCTTGTGTTCTTTGGCATCCTGCTATACTGCTTTCTCAAGGAAGTAAGTGTCATGTTATTCAGAATCTCAGGGACAGCTCAGGCCAGACACTTGCAAGCTTTCAATCCATTCAAAGCAGTTTCATTCAGGGCAAATTCTGAGCATTAACTTCCTAGTCTGAGGACTATAAATTCATGACCTTGGTCTGGGTTTGAGCAACACAAATGTGGTCTTCCCTTTAGTCAGAGCTCCAGTAGACTGCTGCTGGACTCAGCTCCTGTTAGCCAGCCGGAGACTCTGCAGGCTCAGTGATGCACTTGCAGTGAGCCTCCTCTTAGTCTGGGCTTCGCCTCGTTATTACTCTGTGACTGCTGCTGGACTCAGCTCCTGTTAGCCAGCTGGAGACTCTGCAGGCTCAGTGATGCACTTGCAGTGAGCCTCCTCTTAGTCTGGGCTTCGCCTCATTATTACTCTGTGGGCCTCAGACGGGAGTAAAGGCTGTATCTAAGACCCCACACAACTCCCAGGGTCAGAGCCACACAGCTTCTGCTTGTTTCTGTACTTGATCAGTACACAGCTAGAACTGAGGGGGAAGAAAGAAGTGAAGCTGAAAACCAATTCTGCCTTCCAGCTATGAAGCTGATTGGGAAAGAACTGTTCACTCAAAATCTTATTATGAGCTCCTTAGTTCTTGATAGAAAGGAGAATTCAAAGTCACTTTTTCCAAGAATTAAAGGAAAGGGTTATAGATGCTTATTCTCTCCCTCTACTCCCACCAAATTCTAAGGGGAGAGCTGAGAGACAAAGGTGCAGGTGTGGTAGATAAAGTGTTGGATTTGGAGTCGAGAAGACTGGGCTCAAATCCTTCACTTACAAGCTGTGTGACCCTGGATAAATCACTTAAATTTCGCCAGGCTTCAGCATCTTTATCTGTAAAAAGATGGGATATACTCAATGTCCTCCAAGGTCCCTTCTAGTTCTAAATCTAAATTATGAAAAAGAAAGAACAGAGCTTGAAAACTATAGGCTCCTCCATTTTTAAAAATGGCAATTGAAATGCCCCATCACCACCACACCATATCTCTGTTCCAGGCTTGTGAGTGGTCTAATTCCTGATGCAGTTTCTCTTTCCATACAGGTGATCTGGAGTGCATTTTCCTGATCATTTTAAGTTTGTTTTTTTTCTCCATTTGTTTTTACTCATCTGTTCTATCCAAGCTTCTCCTTGGCTTCCTGGAATTCTTCATGTAAATATATCTTTTTTTTTTTTTTTTTTTTTTTTTTTTTTTTAGCGAGGCAATTGGGGTTAAGTGACTTGCCTAGGGTCACACAGCTAGTAAGTGTCAAGTGTTTGGTCTGAGGCTGGATTTGAACTCAGGTCCTCCTGACATCAGTGCTGGTGCTCTATCTACTGCACCACCTAGCTGCCCCTAAGTATATCTTATAAATATAAAATGCTACCCACTTCTCTTAGACTTCTGCACCATTTGCATAAGGTAAAGCCTTTATTACAGCCGTATGACAATTATAGGTCTTATCCCACCAAGTCTCAGTGATACCTATGAAGTCAGCTCCTTCCTTGTGTTGGAATTCTTGGTGCAAACTGCTTTTTACAAAATCAATCAACAAGCATGTAATAAATGCCTACTATGTGGCAGGAACTCTACTAAGTGCTGGGCATACAACTCTAAAGAATGAACCAATGCCTACTCTCAAGGAACTTTCATTCTAACAGAGAAGATAAGTATACATGTAAACATAAAATAAATACAAAGTATTTAAATACAAGATAATTAGGGAGGGAGGGCACTAGAAGTTGGGGGAATCAAGAAAGGCTTCACATAGAAGCATTTACTTGAGCCGCATTTCATTTGGCTTTTTATTGTTTTATGTTATTATATAACATGTGTGCCTTTGCCACAAAAAGATTTAAAAATACAAATGGGGCCCACTTTAAATCCTGTGTACTTAACACATTTTATATATATAATATATATATATATGCATATATATTTTTCCCTATTCTTTACCAATAACAAAATTATAAACAGCAGTCCTACTGATCAGAGTAGCATAACTAAAATATTTTTTCTTAGTAGCAAGATATACTACAGTGGTGGCTTTGTTTGTAGAAAGAACAGAACACATATGGGTCATGTGGAGAAAGAAACAAGATCTGACAACGGATTTATGGTATAGAATGACTGTGAGTGAGGAGTCCAGAATGAAAATAATGTTGCAAATATGGGAGCCTAAGGGTACTCTTGAAATTGAAAGGAAAACTTGGAAGAGGGGTGGGTTTTAGAGGAAAGATGATGAATTCTGCTTTGGACATGATGAGTTTGACATCCCTTTAGGACAGCCTGTAGAAACTTGTGATAGATAGCTGGTGGTGTGAGATTGACCTCAGAAGAAAGACTATGGCTGTACATATAGATCTGGGAATCATCTGCATAAACAACTCAATCTATGATCGATGATAAGATCACCAAGTGAATAAGTCCAGAGAGAACAGAAATGAAGGTCTAGGACAGAGTCTTGTGGAAAACCTAAACTGAGTGGCTGTGACATGGATGAAGATCCAGCAAAGGACACAAAGAAAGAGAAAACAAATAAACAGGACACCCAAGAGAGGGCAGTGCCATGAACATCCAAAGAAGAGAGTGTATTTTGGAGGAGATGGTAATAAACAGTGTTAAATGCAGCAGAAGCAGCACAGTGTCACCCCGGTCTCAATGAGTGCCAAAAGATGGAAGGAGCTAGAAGAGTTTTTAAATGAAAAATTTGATAATTATCTAATGAGAGTTCCAGATGGCACAGTGGAAGGGGTGGGCAGATCAGACAAAAGGAAAAGTCCCTGCCCTCAGAGAGCTTACATTCTAATAAGAAGAACAATGTGTACGAATGGTACATACATATATAAAGTATACAAAATTAATACAGAATAGATTTTGAAGCAACTTACTCACACTCTTACTTCTCTGCTCCTATACATTCACTGAAAGAGTGATGACTGAGTCAACCACAGATTGATGTGGCTTGCCTGGCTTCTCACTGCAGTTATCCTTTTAATCGTCCTCATAGAGTTTTTATGCTACTTGCCACAGCAGCTTTTAAACATGCCTCAATATCCCCCTCCCCCAATCCCAGCAGAAGACTTTAGCTCGCTTTACTGGGGAAATTGAGGCTCTCTGCCTGTGCTCCCTCTTCTCATCTTATGGCCCTTTGAAATGATTTCCCACGTAGGGATATATGAACACGGGATACTAAGACAAGGCTTTACATTCTGTCGAGAGAGAGACAGAAGTACACACATAAGGATCTAGAATTAAAGGGTAATCAGGAATGGCTTCATGGAGGAAATGAAACCAGAACTGACATTGCAAACTGGGCCCCCAAGAGGCAGAGGTGAGAAAGGAATGCATTCCAAGCATGGGAGTCAACTTGTACTACGGCAAAGAGAAGGAAACTGGAATCACTAAAAGTGATTTTGAGTAACCCAAAGTCCTTTTGTTTGAACTCTGTGTCATCCATCATGTGGTAGAAGACATATGACTAGTATCTCCCCACTATGTGGGCTGAACTAGTTCTGATCTTTGAAACATATAGAATGGCATAAGTATAATGGATAATATGGATGGCATATACACAATATAAAATCATATTTCTTGCCTCCTCAATGGGTGGAGGAGGGAAAGAATTTGGAAGTGAAAATTTTTGAAGGTATTAATTTGATTTTATTTTTCCTGCCTTCTCAATAAGTGGGAAAGGAAGTTGAAGTGGGAAAGCACTGAGAGCTAAAAATAAAATTTAATTTCAAAAATAACAAAAGTTATTGAAACCATCCTAGAGACTTTATTCCCTGAATGGACTAAGGCCTGTGCTACTGAGATGGCCTCCTAGTTTCCTGATTACAAAAAGCCATGAAGAGTTCTAACAGCTTCCTTAGGCTTGACCACTGGACCATCCTGCGTAAAAGAGTCCAGGAAGCTACAGTCAAGTGTCCTGTCTTTAGTGTCTTTTCCCAGCTATTGCTTAATGTTTTGTTAATAGTTAGATGGACACTTGTCTCATTTCATTCCAGTCTTGATTCGGAGGTACCAATCCGACCTACTACAGCCCAGGCCAAGGCAAATCCTTTTCACTAACATATGACTCACTCTTTATGTCTAGTGTGATATTGATAATTAAAGCTCTGATAAACAAAGATGCCTCTGTTCCACCAATCAAAGACTCTTCTACGGTCTCAATTTATCTACAGGAAGATGCTTACCAGGGACAGCTGTCTTGGTCCTATCTACTAAAATTTTCATTACCATTTTTTTTAACTGTACAAAGGAAGAGATCATATTCACTACCCCTTTTAGTAATTCCATGACTATGAAGATAGGTTGTTACTGTAGAAAAGCATGCTCCCTATGCTTTCAATATTGTGTTGTCTTCATCACGGAGCTCATCTTTGTGTTTTATTTTGAATGTATTTTTATGCAGTCTGACAACACTTTAATACTTTCATCACAAAAAGATGGGATATAAAAGACTTGAAAGTTATGTTTCCAGATTTGAGAACTAAAGATTTGATTTCACGTGAAAAACAGCTTTCACCAAAGACATACACAGGGATGTATTGGTGCTGTTAAGTAAAATTTTTTTTGGTGCCCTCTTATTACTTTGGGTGAAAAACCAAGTAAGACAAAATCACACCTTGTGGTGTTCCTGGTTCACTCTATAGTATACCCTGGTTCTTTTCTAATCCCTCAGAGACCTTTACTTGATTATTTTTTTTCATTTCTTTAAGACTCACTTTGTAGTGTCTCTAAATAGATAGGCATTGGGTATGCTACAGCATATTCACTCCTACATAGTTTATGCATTTTGTGGTTATTTTGGATGGGACTTCCCTTCTTACTATTACCTCCTGAATTTTGTAGTAACTATATTAAAATGGTATTGCCTTTTGTGAGTGGGTTTGTTTTCTAACAATTTTGTAAAGTACTTTCCCTAAAATGCAGATCTGATCATGTCACTTCCCCCCATCCTCCCCTCAATAAATTCCAGTGGCTCCTTTCACCTCCAGGAATTAATACAAAATGCTGTTTGGTCTTCAAAGCCCTTCATAACCCAGCCCCCTGCTCCCTTTCTAGTCCTCTTATGCCTGACTCCCTGATACGTATTCCACGATGAAGTGACCGTGGCCGCCTGACTGTTCTGCAGACAAGACACGCCATCTCAGCTCTGGGCATTTTCTCTGGCTGTCCCTCCTTCTTACAATGCTTTCCCTCTTTGCTCTAACTACTGACTTCTCTGGATTCCTTTAAGTCCCCACTCAGATTCTACCTTGTACTGGAAACCTTTCCCAACCCCTCTCGATTCTAGTACCTTCCCTTTTAATTATCTCTTATTTATCCTGTAATATAGCTTGTTTATACACACATATTTGTATGCTGTCATCCCCCCCACACACACACCAGATTGTGAGCTCATTGAGACCAGGGACTTCATCTTTTGCCTCTCTTTGTGCACTTAGCACAATGCCTGGTATAAAATAGGTACTTAATAAATGTTTACTGCTTGTTTGAATGAGACACATCACTTCTCTGTACCTCAGATAACTCATATATCATATTTGTCCACATGATTCTTAAGATACATTCCAACTTAAAACACGATTCCAGAGGATTAGTGATAAAAAATGCTACCCACCTCCTGACAGAGAGGTGAAGGACTAAATATGCAAAATGAGACACAAATTGTTGGACCTGGACAATAGTTCTTTGTTTTGCTTGTTGGCATGTTTCTTACAAGAGTTCTGTTTTACTTTTTCTCCAATGAAGGGGGGCATTGAAAAGAGCAAAGTAGGAGAGAGAAAATAGATATTGGTTGATTGAAAAAAAATACATCAGACCTACATCAGACATAAGGAGGGTCTAAGTCTTCTAAAAAAGAACAATTGATGTTGAAGTCCCTGAATATGATTCGTCTAAAGAAAGGAGGAAGAAAAGTGAATGAAATATGTCCATATTTTTAGGAACGAGACTGCATTTCAGAAGAGAAATAACAAAATAACTCACCTGGGACAAGGTTGTTAGGCATTCAGAGGCCATTCTCTTCACCACCTTCTCACATTTTCATTAAAGTCTTGAGAAGCTAAAACTGGGGGAAAGAGAAATATGTTAAGCAGAAGATCAACTTTATCTTGCATTTCCTAAACTCACTAAGATAGAACTGTAAGCACCTAAGCTGGGCATCAGTTCCATGGTCCTCTACAGAGGAAGAAGGCAAACCTACCCAAGAACAAATCTACCTTTACCTACAATCAAAGGGAAGAGCCACAGATATTAGTGCCCAAGACTTGGATTCTAAGCCACTGCTTCTAGTAAGTTCCAAGGGATAGACAGGGCTCCAGGAAAGAATTAGTTGACATGACTCAAATTCACAGACATTCCCCCTACATTCTGCATGATACTGAGTAGGCAAACCAAGATCTCTATAGTTCAATCACCCCTTTATTAAATTAAGAAAAATATTTTCATTCCCCTCTATTTCTCAAAGGATATGCATAAAGATTAATCTGCTGAAATCTTAGGAGAAAACTTTGTGATACTAATGCACTGTTGGAGTTACAAACTGGTTGGACGATTCTTGAGAACCATTTGGAACTATAAAATTGTGTATACACTTTGAACCAGCAATACCACTACTAAGTCCGTACCCTAAAGAGATCAAAGGGAATAGGACACTATTTGTACAAAAATATTTATAGCTGCTTTTTTTGTGGTGGCAAATATTTGGAAATTGAGGGGATGCCCATCAACTGGGGAATGGCTGAACATATTGTGGTATAGGACTGTGATGGAACACTACTGTGCTATAAGAAATGATGGTTATGGTTTCAGAAAAACCTTGGAAGTCTTCTATGAACTGATGCAAAGTGAAGTGAGCAAAACCAGAATACTGTATACAGTAACAGCAATGTTGTAACAATGATCAACCTTGAAAGACATAGTTACTCTGATCAAGACATGATCAAGTGATCCAAGGCAATTCCAAAGGAGGCATGATGAAAAGATGCTATCCACCTCCAAAGAAAAAACTGATGAGTTCTAACTATAGAATGAAGCATATTCTTTTCACTTTCTTTATTTTTCTGGTTTGTGTGTGTTATTGTCTTTTGCAACATGGCTAATATTGAAATGCTTTGCATGACCCCATCTTTATAATTGACATCCTATTGCTTGCCTTCTAAAAGGGTAGGGAAGCAGGGGGAGGTAGGGAATTTGGAATTCAAAATTATTAAAAATGAATATCAAATTTTTTAAATGTAATTGGGAAATATTTAATGAAATAAATAAAATCTATTTCTATATTTTAAAAAAAACCTTTGAGACCAGACAAGAAAATACATAACAAAAATGGGTAAAAGGGAATTGACATCCCCCCACATACACTTTTCAACTTCCTTTTGTGTGTTTGTTTTCTTCCATTAGAATGTAAGTTCCTTGAGGGCAGGAGCTGGTTTTTTTTTTAATAACCCCAGAGCTTAGAATCATGCCTGGCCCATATTAGGCGCTTAATAAATGTTTATTTACTGACTGAAGTATGAGGATATGCCAAGCTACTTTTCAAAAGTTCAAATCACAAGGCCCAAAGTTACTGAAAGATTTTAAAATTGTTGAGCTACTTACTTCCTGTGATCTTCGAAAGACTGTGTGATATTATTGATAAAACTCCGATTTCTAAAATGTACAGAGAACTGACACAATTGTTTAATACCAAAACCATGCCACAACAGATACATGGTCTAAGGAGACCAACAAGATATTTTCAAAAGAATTACAAACCTCAAATGGTCATATAAAACATGGTCTAAATTACTAAAAATAAATAAAACCACACCATATAAATTGGCAAAGACAAGAAAACATGGGGCAGCTAGGTGGCGCAGTGGATACAGCACCAGCCCTGATGTCAGGAGGACCTGAGTTCAAATCCAGTCTTAGACCAGACACTTGACACTTACTAGCTGTGTGACCCTAGGCAAGTCACTTAACCCCAATTGCCTCGATAAAAAAAAAAAAAAAAAGATAATTAAACATGGGAATAATAATAATAGCTAGCATTTATATATCACTTTAAAGTCTACAAATATTTAACATATATTGTTCCATTTAATCCTCACAACAACCTGGGCTCAATCAGTATTAGGAGAGCTATGGAAAGACAGGCCACTGATGAGAGAGCTATGAAATGGCCTAACTATTGTGAATTTTAATTTGAAATTATGCAAGAAAAGCAACTCAACTGTTCATACTCCATGACAGGATAAATTTGGAGCCAACTCCAAAGACTCGTAGGAAACAGAGAGTAAAATGAGCAAAACCATGACAACAAATTATATGACTACAATAATAGACAGGAAAATAATTTAGAAGCTTTCAATTTCATGTGAATGACATTTTTTCCTTCCAGAACTGCCTCCTGTCACATCTTTGGTTACTAAGGTACCAATTAACCATTCCTGTGAAAAATAAAAGATCTGCTTCTTTTCTGATTTTGGGGGGGATATAATCATTAATATTCAGGCCACACACCAATTTTGAATTTGTTATGGAATATGGCATATTATGATGGTCCAAATCCATGTCTTCCAGAATACTATCCAGTTATTCCAGAAGTTCTTGTCAAATAATAAGTAGTTTCCCAGTGAGTTAAATTATTTCTGATTCTTCTGTATCTAGCCTGTTCCACTGAGGTACAAAATGAAGCATAAAATTTTAGACAGCATGTCCATTTGCTTTGCTTAACAATATTTATTTGTTAAAGAGGAATGATTATATTGGGAGGAAGCAGTTGGTAGGCAGAGACTGAGATACAAAAAAAGAAGAAAGCATCAATTAAGTATTTTTAAGATATGCAGATGACAGAAGGAAGTTCATATGAATACATCAACAAGCAGTACAGCTTTGCTACTACCATGCTAAATTTAAGTCACAAAAATAATAAAAATACCTAACGAGTTCAAAATTTCATTATAATCTCCTTTTTTGTTCTTTATGTAGTAAAATATTCACGTTTATTGTATAAATTCATAATGAAAATTTAATTTAAAAAATTAAATTATGCACATATGTCATGTACTCATATACATATAACACAAAATGAAATGATAAAGCTGAGTTCACCTTCAAGGCCCTGAAAAATATTAATAGTTTCCATTTATATATGTCAATTCAAAGGTTACAGAGTATTCTGTATCCGTTATCTAATCTGGTCATCCAAACAAATGAGTAAACTAAGGCTCAGTTTACTATATAAGATATATAATAATGTAAATTATAACATATAATATATAAGCAACTTGTATAAAAAAATCTTTATTTAAATACAATTGGTTTTCTATGTATTTTGTTTTATATATTTTAAAACATGATTCTGAGAGTCCATAGACATCATCAGATTGCTCAAGGGATCTAAGACACAAAAAAGGGTTAGAACTTAGCCAAAGAAAATGTCTTCAGGATTGGACCTAACATATTTATACTGCCAAAAGTCACAGGGGCAGCTAGGTGGCGCAGTGGACAGAGCACCTGCCCTCAAGGCAGGAGGACTTGAGTTCAAATCCAGCCTCAGACACATAACACTTACTGTGTGACCCTGTGCAAGTCACTTAACCCCAATTGCCGTTAAAATAAAAAAGTCACAAAGCTAGTAAATATATAAGGAATCTGAACCCAGGGCTTCTTGATTTTCAAATTTTGATCTCTATTCACTAAACCAGTCTGAAACAGGCAATAAAAAAGAACCGAAAAGGAAGACTAAATAATTAATGGTAGAGAGAACCCTAGTAATCATCCCAGTCAATCCCCTTATTTTAGAGGATATAACCAGAAAGCTTAAATGATCTTTTCATAAAGCCTAGGTCTGACCAGGTTGCATCCCTCCTCAATGAACTCCAAAGCTTCCCTATCAACTATGGGATCAACCATAAACTCCTATGTTTGACTTCTAAAATACTCTTCAACCTGACCTCAAACTACCCTTCCAACCAATGCTACCCCAAACTCCTTTTTCCGTACTCTATGGTCCAGCCAGACTGGCCTTGCTCCTCACCCATATTAATCTCTTGTCTCTATGTCATCCACACCTGGGATGTATTTTTAGCTTAAAAAGGCCAAGGTCTCCCACTGACCCTGGGCCATCTCCAGTCATCCTGATACCTGACCACTGGACCCACATGACTCTGGAGGATAAAGTGAGGCTGGTGACTTTGCAGGGCCTTCCCTCACTCAAATCAAAGTCAATTGCAAGTTATGTCATCATTTCCCTGATGTCATGGTCATCTTCCAGAACGAAGGATAAACCACAATATTCTGGTCTCATCTTTGCCCATCTACATGTAGTCTTTACTGATATCTCCTAGCTGCTCATGCCCACAATAAAAAATTACCTGGTATTTCTTAAATATATTTGTGTTTGTTTATGCATATAACATGTCACCCATGACATATGTAAATGCTCTCTCAGTGAAAGTAAGACCCCTTAAGGTAGGGACTGTATCGTTTTTATCTGTGTTTCTCTAGCATCTGTCACATAGTAGGTACTTGAAAAATGTTATGTCAATTAATACATGAAGAAGACAGTTAAGTAGCAGAACCAGGATTCAAATCAGGTCTTCTTAATCCAAATATTCTTTTCACTGGGCCATGATGATGAGGGTGAAAAGCAGAGCTGTGTTTGTAAATGTTCAACAAACAGTCCTCTGAAAAAAATATATCTATTTACATATTTACATGAATAAATTTATTATAAATTTTTCTGATATAAAGGATGTCACACAATTTACAATGATAAAATATACAATACTCTTTATTATAAATTCCATATAGTCATGTGTTTCTCATGAAATGTTTTCATTGATTTCTGCCAATTCTTGTAACAATAGCTAACCGATGGTTGCAAACACGATTTGACAAATGTAGTTTAACACTAATCCACTAATCCTTTTTCCAGTAAACTTGTCATTATATCTGATATGTGATCTGTTAATTTTCCACCCTCCAACAAATTATATTCATTAAACTGAAATTTCCTTCTTCTTTAGCACTAATGACCGCAATAGTGCTATCTTATTAGTTTTCTGTATAGTGGCAGGGATTTGAACATTGTTTCTTTCTACATTACCTACAAGACACTGAAAATTGTTTAAATCAATTTCATGTTTTAAAATTTCACTTCAATGATACATTTTTTCACTAGTTATCTGAAGTAAGTTCTTCATAAGACCAAGTAGATGGTTCAAATAAATCAAGATAATTAAAAATGCTTTCATCCTTTCTGTCCCAATAAAAGATGTAAGTTTATTTGTTGAATGACATTTTTTCCTAATAAAATATTCCTAGGAAAAGCATTAAATTTATTAATTTTATTAAATTGAATATCTCTAAATTTACCTGACAGATTTCAATGTGAGATTCATGCTTTCAAGTAAAAAAAAGCATTTAAATTTTCCAAAGCTCTTATATGTTTGATTAATTTTTGCTCTTGTTGAATGTTAGTTGATCTTGATTGAAATGCAGTTGAAAATAATGAAAATTCTTTAAGATTGTCAGTCATTAAAGGAAGTCTTGAAAGAAATTAATGTTAGCTAACATCTTCGCCAAACTAGAATAAGGAAAAAAATACATATATAATGCAGGATGTGTGACACAGAGCAGTAGATGCTCATAAACTACATGCCACCCATCTACATCTCAGTACTGGATCAATTTTAATTATTTCAATGCCAAGTTCTTTAGCTACTGTTTCTAACTCAGTTTATTTTTTCTTAGATTGGTGATAGAATAAATTGTATCCAGAGATATTTTAAATGATTAACTTGTCTTAGGTCAGATAATAATTGTCAAGTCATAATTGAACTCGATTTAAACAGAGCCTAAAAATCATTTTAATAACTTTTTTGCTATTCTAGACTTTCTACCCAGTCTTGTTTAGCACCATCAGAACAAAATGGAATTAGGTTCACTTTCATTATTAAATCCACAATCATTTAAAATAGACAATAACGTACTGAAAGTACACTACGCTGTGCTTGTCACCAATTCTTTTAAAGTAGCAAATAACACCACTTGTTAGGAGCTGACTCAATTCAGAATCGGTGGTGTTTCACACGGGTTCACAGAATTCCTGAAAATTTAAAAATGGTTTCTTGGGAGCCGGTACACCCTATCAGGAAGGCACTAAATCAAGGGTTCTTAATCTGGGGTCCATGGATCCGCCCCCAAAGGGTCTAGAGATCGATTTCAGGGGGTCTAGCACTTTGGATGGAAAAAATGTCTACTAAAATGCAATTGGTTTCCGATGTATTTTTGTTTGATGTATTTTTAAAAACATGATTCTCAAAAGGGTCATCAGACTGCCCAAGGGATCCAGGACACAAAACGGGGCTGGGACCCCTGGCCAAAGGCAAGGTCTGCAGGACCCTCGCTGACACACAGTCACTAAAGCCTTCACACACACGATCTCCTCAGAACAACCAGGGAGGTCAGAGGTCTTGGTGGAGAATGAGGTTCGGGGCACCCGAGCCTCGGACCCGGCTGGTCCTGACCCCGAGGGAGGAGTCCCGGCTCCTGGGCTCTCGTTCCGACCCCAGCACCTGTCACACGTGCGACCCGGGAGACTCACCTGCGACGCATGTGGCGGCCGGAGCCCGGCTCGCCTCCCCCATCCCTTCCCGGGTGGGAGGTCCCGCTGCGGGACCCAGTGCGGCCCCCACCCCCACCTCAGACAGCCCTAGCCCCGATTCAGTCCCGCACTGCCCCGCCCCCACATCCTGCGCGGTCCCCGCCCCCAGCCCCTCCCCCATATCCACCCCGGAGGGGGGCCCAGCCGGGGTCGGTCCAAAGGAGAGGGAGGAGGGGCGGGCCGACACGGGCTCGCTTGCACACCTACGGTCACGCTCACACACTCACTCACAATCACTCACCCGCGGCAAAAAAAAAAAAAAAACAACAAAAACAAAACAAAAGGACAGTCACTAATCCCTGTAATCCGGGAACTGCGCCTGCGCATATTCAGGAACGAACTCTAATTCCCAGAATCCATCGGAAATCCAAAGGCTCTGCCCGCGCCCGGCGGCTTCCTGTCTACGCCGGGGTGGATTCTGGGAAACCTTAGTCTCGTCCCATGAACCCATCGCAGCCCGCAGCCTTCTGGGAATCGTAGTCCAGCAGCTATCTCTGCACCGGCCCATTCATTGTTGTTGTTTTTCCAGAGAAGGACCAAGGACGTCCAAAGTGATGCCCAGAGTCGCATGAATGGGGTTTAAGCGAGGCAAAGCTGCCCACAGTCGTCAGCCTCACTCCCCTCCAGTCATCCACGCGCAAAGACTGGCGATGGCCGGCATGCAGTGGATGACCTTGGCGTGTTCCCTGCCTGACCGAGCTCCAAGCCCTCTCAGCGCCTGCTGCAGCCGCCCTCTGGCCGTTGGAGCGGACTGTTCTCATCCGCCGGCTCCGCGGGGGAGGCTTCACATGCTTGGGGTAGACGCCCCCTAACTCACAGGCAGCTTCTTGGGGCCACAGTTGAGAGTTATTTTTGCATAACCCAAACCCAAGGATATCCATTCCTAGGAAAAATGACTCCATTTTGACCAAAAAAAAAAAAATGCTGGGAAAACTAGAAAGCAGTTTAGCAGATATCATGTTATAAACTCAGAAAAGTAACTTTTTTTTTTAATGAAAAGCTTTTGCATTGACAAAATTGATGTAACTATGATTAGAAGGGAATCAGTCAACCGGAAATAAAGCATTGGAGTAAATCTCTGATAAAGGTAGGATGTCTAAGCTACGTTGGGAAGTGATACACCTGGAGGCAGCATGGTAGAGTGGGAAGAGCATTGACTACGGCGTCAGGAGGACCTGCATATCCGGGCATGTATCTCAGCTCCACCACTTCCTACCCTCACCTTTGGTAAATCACATAACGTCCCCATGACTTTTTAACTTGTAAATTTAGGGAACCGTACTAGTTGGCCTCTTGAGTTCTGATTAGCTATATGACAATAAAGGATATTCCCCAATAGGAAAGTGCTCAGAGAAGGTAAAGGAGTAATTTTCTTTCTTTTTAAAAAAAAATATACTTTGTTGCTAGCTTTTGCTTTACCTCACCTTCATTTCCCAATGTATCCCTTTTGCCTTACCCCGATCCCAGAAAGCTAGCCTCTGTAACAGAATAAAATCATGGGGGATGGAGTGAAGGCTGCTCAGCAAAACAAATCAGTATGTTGAAACATTATCTATAGTGGTCCGTGACCATAGGGAGTTGCCTTCTCATATCTCATATTTGGGGCCAAGTTTAGTTGTTAAAATTTCATAGCATTCACTTTCTATAGTTTTGTTATTTCTTCTACTTATGTTGTTATAGTAATTGTGTATGTTATATTCCTGGTTCTGCTTACTTCACTTTGCATCAATTCATGTCTTCCCATGATTCTCTGCATCCCTCATAGAGTTTTTTAAGATGGAATGAAATATTCCACGACATTCATGTACAACTTTGAAAAAAATTTCCTAATATATAACTATCTACCTTTATTTACAGTTCTTGGTCAGTCAACAAATATTTATTAAGTGCTTACTAGTTTTCAAACACTGTGCTAAATGTGGGAGATACAAGGAAAGGCAAAAATATTGTCCCTTCCTTCAAAACTCTCATTCTGATGGGGGAGACTGGTTAATTGCTAGGTATGAGCAATCAGAATACTGAGAAGCAACAAGTTGTTAAAGAAAGGGTCATTTTAAAAAATCCTTAGAGTAACATTTGCAATCTTCTCCTGTCTCCCAATTTTAGATTCTGTAATAAGATAGCAATGTGGTCCTATGCTAGTTCAGATCACTACCAGTACCAGGAACAAGTATATTTATTCCTTACAAAATGTAGTCAGTTATAGCAATGTAAAGAACAATATGATCATCTATGGTAACATCAGTCATTGCCAGAGTATTATATCTAAGTATGCACACATAGCAAATATTTTTTAAGTGTCAGCTCTTCTATTTTTTCCTTAAAATTTTTTTAATGTTTTATTTTCCCCAATCACATGTAAAAATAATTTTTAACATTCATTTTTTAAAATTTTGAGTTCTAAATTCTATCCCTTTCTTTCCCCTCCCCCTTCTCTGAAGCAGTTAGCAATCTCTTATAGATTATACAATATGCAGTCACGTAAACCATTTCCATATTAGTCATTTTGTAGAAGAAAACTCGAACAAAAAAAGACAGAGAAAAAGACAAAGACAGAAATAGGATGTTTTGGTCTGTATTCAGTTGCCATCAGTTCTTTCTCTGGATGTGAATAGCATTTTTCCTCATGAGTCCTTTGGGATTGTCTTGGATCATTGTACTATTCAGAATAACTAAGTCATTCACAGTTGTTCATCAGACAATACTGTTATTACCATGTACAATGTTCTCTTGGTTCTACTCACTTCACTCTGTATCAGTTCATGTAAGTCCACGTTTTTCTCAAATTCTCCTGCTTGTCATTTTGTATAGTACAATATTATTCCTTTATAATCATATACCACAGCCTGTTCAACCATTCCTCAATTACTGGGTATCCCCTCATTTTCCAGTTCTTTGCCACCACAAAAAGAGCTGCTATAAATATTTTTATATAAAGAGCTTATTTTCCCTTTTAAAAAAATCTCTTTGGGATACAGACCTAGTAGTGTTACTGCTGGATTAAAGTGTATACACAGTTTGATAGCCCTTTGGTTGTAGTTCTAAATTTGTCTCCAGAGTGGCTGGATCAGTTCACAACTCCACCAGCATTCTATTAGTGTCCCAATTTTCCCACATACTCTCTAACATTTGTCATTTTCCTTTTTTTGTCATATTAGCCAATCTGATAGGTGTGAGGTGATATCTCAGAGTTGTTTTAATTTTCATTTCTCTAATCAATAGTTATTTAGAGCATTTTTTCATATGACTATAGATAGCTTTGATTTCTTCATCTGAAAACTTCCTGTTCATTTCATTTAATCATTTATCAATTGGGAAATGACTTGTATATTTATAAATTTAACTCAATTCGGTATATGTTTGAGAAAAGAGTCCTTTATCAATTTTATGTAATCAAAATTATCCATTTTATATTTCATAATGCTCAATATCTCTCGTTTGGTCCTAATTTTTCCCTTTATCCATATATTTGACAACTTAACTATTCCATACTCTCCTAATTTGCTTATAGTATGACCCCTTATGTCTAAAGCAGGTACCCATTTTGACCTCATCTTGGTGTACAATGTAAGATGTTGATTTCTGTATAGTTTCTGCCATACTATTTTCCAGTTTTCTTAGCAATTTTTGTGAAATAATGAGTTTTTTCCAAAACCTTGCATCTTTGAGTTTATCAAACACTAAATTGCTATGGTCATTTACTACAATATATAGTGTACCTGATCTATTCCACTGATCCACCTATTTCTTAGCTAGTACCATGTTGTTTCAATGATTACCACTTTATAATACAGTTTGAAATATGGTATGGCTAAACCACCTTCCTTCACATTTTTTTTCATTGATGCCTTTGATATTCTTGGCCATTTGTTCTTCCAGATGAATTTTGTTATTATTTTTTCCAGCTCTATAAAATAATTTTTGGCAGCTTGATTGGTATGGCACTGAATAAGTAGGTTAATTTAGGTAAAATTGTCATTTTTTATTGTGCATGGCTCATGTGCCCATGAAGAATTGACATTTTTTCTGAATGTTTAGATCTGACTTTATTTGCGTGAGAAGTATTTTGTAATAGTGTTTATATTTTCCTAGGTTTGTCTTGGCAGGTAGACTCCCAACTATTTTATAGTGTTCTATTTTATATTGTCTACAGTTGTTTTAAATGGAATTTCTCCTTCTATCTCTTGCTGCTGGACTTTGTTGATCATATAAGGAAATGCTTATGATTTGTGTGGGCTTATTTTATATCCTGCAATGTTGCTACAGTTATTAATTATTTCAAGTAGTTTTTTAGTTGATTCTCTAGGATTCTTTAAGTATGTCATCATATCATCTGCAAAGATGATCGTTTTGTTTCCTCATTGTTTATTCCAATTCCTTCAATTTTGTCTCTTATTGCTATGGCTAGCATATCCAGTACAATACTGAATAGTAGTGTTTAGTTGGGGATTTTTAATTTGTTCTTTTTCTAGTTTTTTTAGTTGCATTGATCTGCTCTTTCTCTATTTTATTGATATAAGCATCTGGAGATATAAATTTCCCCCTAAGTACTACTTTGGCTGCATCCCATACATTTTGGTATGTCATCTCATTGTTGTCATTCTCTTTAATAAAATTATTGGTTGTTTCTATGATTTGTTTTTAGACCCATTTATTCTTTAGGATTAGATTATTTAGTTTCAAATTAATTTTTAATCTGTCCTCCCACTGCACTTTATTGAATGTAATTTTTATTGCATTATGATCTGAAAAGGATGTATTTAATATTTCTGCTTTTCTGCATTTGGTCGTGACATTTTTATACCCTGATACATGGTCAGTTTTTGTGTAGATGCCATGTACTGCTGAAAAAAAGATATATTCCAGGAGTGTGAAACCTGCTGTATTGATTTTATAATTGAGTCAGTAGCTGCCTAAATCAGAGATGGGGAACCTGGGGCCTCAAGGCCACATGTGGCCCTCTAGGTCCTCAAGTGAAGCCTTTTGGCTAAGTCCAAGTTTTATAGAACATATCTTTTTTATTTTGGGGATTTGTTCTGTAAAACTTGGACTCAGCCAAAAGGCCACATCCAAAGACCTAGAAGGCCACCTGTGACCCCACCCCTCATTCCTATTCGGTTTTCTCCAGAGAACTATGATATATAACTTTTCTAAAATCCTATTCACCTCCTTATCTTCTTTCTTGTTTATTTTGTGGTTAGATTTATCTAGTTCTGAGACGGGAGAGATGAAGTCCCTCACTAGTATAGTTTTACTATTTCCTCCTGTAACTCATTTAATTTCTCCTTTAAAAATGTAGATGCTGTACTATTTGTTGCATATATGTTTAGTATTGATATTACTTCATTGTCTATGATACCTTTTAGCAAGATATAGTTTCCTTTCTTATCTATTTTAATTAGATCTATTTTTGCTTTTGCTATCCTTGTTTTTTTTTTCACTTCAGCTGAAGTATAAAAGATTCTGCTCCAGCTTATTACCTTTACTTTATGTGTCTCTGTGTTTCAGATGTGTTTCTTATAAACAGCACATTGTAGGATTCTCAATTTTAATCCATTCTTCTGTCTGCTTCCATTTTATGGATGAGTTCATCCCATTCACATTTACAGTTATGATACCTGTGTGTTTCCTTTTGTCCTATTTTCCCCTTGTTTATCCTTCTCTCTCTTTCACCCTGTCCCTCCTCACAAATGATTTACTTCTGACCACCACCTTCCCCAATCCACCCTCCCTTTTATCAGTCCCCCCTTCTTTTATCCCCATCCCTTTTTATTTCTCTATAGATGTAAGATATATTTCTATATCTAACTGAGTATGCATATTATTCCCTCTTTGAGCCAATTCTAATGAGAGTAAGGTTCAAGTGTTGCCTGCCATCCCTCACCCCCATCTTCTCCTCCACTGTAATAGCTCTTTTGCACCCCTTTTATGTGGGATGATTTACTCCATTCTATCTCTGCCTTCCTTCTCCCAGTGCAATCTGGGAGCTCTGGAATTTGGCTATGATATTCCTGGAGGTTTTCATTTTAGGATCCCTTTCAGATGGTGATCAGTAGGTACTTTCAGTTTCTATTTTGCCCTCTGGTTTTAAGATATCAGGGCAGTTTTCCTTGATAATTTCTCATAATATGATGTTCTTTTTTAGATCATGGCTTTCAGGAAGACCATTAATTCTTAAATTCTCTCTCCTCGATCTATATTCCAGGTCAGTTGTTTTTCCAGTGAGAAATTTCACATTTTCATCTATTTTTTTCATTGTTTTTTATTTTGTTTTATTGTTTCTTAATGTCTCATGAAGTCATTAGCTTTCACTTGCCCAATTCTAATTTTTGAGGGACTATTTTCATAAGTGAGCTTTTATACCTTCCGTAGCAAGTATCTTTTTATAGTATACAATTGTAGAGACTAAAGTAGAATGTGATAGGGAAAGGTACAAAACAATAAATAAAGTTTGTCTGTGCCAAACTTTAGGCAACAATACATCTCACATCTTTAGCTAATACTTTCATAGTTTCTTCCAGAAAGGCAGTCAGTGGGAATTAATATAATGTCTTTTTGTCCTGGAGATGGTAGATATACAAGGAACAATTTCTCCTTTCTTTGCGCTTTGGAGTAGCTCATCTTCTTCTTTGGACAGGGAAGAGATTGTGGAGGAGTATTGTCACTGTTCTTTTGCATCAAATTACACAGGAACAAAAGTTCATTACAGTAGCATTTATGTGTTGAAGAATTTGACTTTCAGTCAAACAATGACATTTATTAAGTACCTATTATGAGCCAGTCATAGTGCTAAGTGCTGGGATTACAACAAGAGGCAAAAGACAGTCCCTGCTCTCCAGGAGCTTACAATCCAAAGGGGTAGACAACATACAAATATATGCAAAGCAAGCTATATACATAATGTATAGGAAATAATTAACAGTAGAAAGGAACTAGAATAAATAGGGGTTACAGAAGGCTTTCTCAACCAGTAAAGAATTCTCCAGTAAAAGAAGGGATTTTAGTTGGGACAAGGAAGTCAATAGACAGAGCAGGGAAGAGAGGACATTCCAGGCATGGGGAACAGTATCAGAAAATGCCCAGAGACAAGAGATAGAATATCTTGTTCTTGGAAGAGCCAGAAGGCCACTGTCACTGGATTAAAGAGTATATAGTAGAGAGTAAGGTGTAAGACTGGAAAGGTAGAAGGGGGCTAAGTTATGAAGGGCTTTGAATAACAAACAGCATTTTGTATTTACTGCTGGAGTCAGGAAGGTGGCACTGGAATGTGGAGGGTGATATGGTCAGACCTGCACTTTAGGAAAATCATTTTAGTGTCTGAAAGTAGGATGGTTGGAATGGGGAGAGATTTGAGGCAGGCAGACTCACTAGCAGGCTATTATGATATCTGTGAGTGATAAGATCCTGCACTACATTGGTGGCAGTGGCAGAGGAGTGGCATACGGGAGAGATTTTGAGAAGACAAAATCAGCAGCTTGGATATGGGGCTGGGGGTGAGAGATGGGAATCCAGGATGACTCCTAGGTTGGGAACCTGAGGAACTGAGAGGCTGATGTTACCCTCTACAGTAATAGGAAAGTTAGGAGGGGAGGAAGGTTTAGGGGGAAAGATAAATGAGTTGCATTTTGGGCATGCTGTGTCCATGCTTCTGCCAAGGACAGAAGCCTAAGGGACACCTATGGTTAGATGGCATATTCTGGAAGAGGATCCAGCAAAGGAGACAGGGAAGGAATGGTCAAATATGTAAGATGAAAACTAAGAGGGAGTGGTATCCTGGAAACCTAGAGAGAAGGGAGTAGCAAGGAGGAGAAAATGATCAGTAGCATCAAAGCTGTGTAGAAGTCAAGGAACATAAGGATAGAAAAAAGGCCATCGGATTTGGCAACTAAGAGACCATTAGTAACTTTGGAGAGAGTAGTTTGGGTGGAACGATAAGGTCAGAAGCCAGATTGTAGGAGAGAAGAAGGGAGCAGAAGGAGAAAAGGTAGAGGTACCTATTGTAGAAGAAAAGCTATGAAATGAGAATTGTGCAGTAGGCTACATAAATTGTACTCTTGTGGTTGTGGTTTGTCCTTCACTCTGGAAGAGAGGACGATGACATCAGGGAGACGAAGACATGACTCGCAATTGACTTTGATTTGAGGGAGGGAGGGCTGTGCAAGGTCACCAGCCTCACTTTGTCCTCCAGAGCCATCAGGGTCCAGTGGCCAGATATCGATCAGGATAACTGGAGTTGGCCCAGGATGCAATACGAGACCCTGCCCCTTTAAAGCTAAGGTCTTTTCAGGTTCTCACTGAGTGAGGCCACACCCCTTCAGTGAATAGGCCTCTTTAAAAAGTGAGTCAAAGGATGTCCCCTTTAATCAAAAAAAATAAAAATAAAAATAAAACCGAGAGAGGGGAAGACCCTCAGGGTTGCTGGCCAGAAGAGAAATAGTTACTATTTACATTCATTCTGAGCCAAGAGGGCCCAAAAATACCATTAAGTGGTGCTTGGGCAGGGACCTGTTGTCCAATTTATGAGATCCAGAGTGAATTGGGTTTAAAACTTGGTCTTTGAGAAAGAAATTTAGGCAGTAAACCCCAAGTTAACTAGGTAGCTTTCAGCTATCAAAATTTACCCTCCTTTGGGAAGAACACCCTCAGATAAGGGCAGAGGAAGAGAGGAAAGGAGAGGAGAGCAGAAGAGGAGAGGAGAAAAGAAGAGAGGAGAAGAGGAGGTAAGTTACCCAACTGGAACTGGCCAGCTGGGTCACCATTCAGGCAGCTTGGACTACTCTTAACTTTCTGCCCCAGCCAGTTCACTGCTATCTATAAATAAAGTGATAGTTAGCTTGTGTGAGTAATGAAAAGTCCAAGAGACATAGTTTCTAGGTAATTAATAATCAATTTACTAATTATGGCTAGCAAATAATCAATAAATTGAGGTCAGTGGTTTCTTTCATAACCAGAGGCCCCCTGGAGAACATTGAATGCTTAAAAGTCTTTGGAAAGGGGGTGTCCCTGAGGGTAGAAATCAACTCTGATTGTTTAACAATCAATGAGGGGGTAGACACATTAAGGAGGAGGTGGGCAAAAAGTCTTCAGCTCCTCCTACTGAGAGCATGACCTAATCATGAGGCTCAGCCACCTCCAGCAATCTGGGCAAAAGAATCCATCTCTACCCAGAACACTGATTGGTTTTCCCCTTCATAATCTGAGTGACCCTAAATTCTAATGGTAGGTTCCAAAGATAGGGGCTTATTTCTTAAGTGTAAGAACTCACCTAGACTTGATTCTGTTTGTAAGGTCTTCTAGTTGGGTGAAGTCATACCCAAGATAGAGAAGCATGTACCCAGAGGATTTGGGCAATTTCTTCTATCAGCAATGTCCTTCAGAGACTGGTTGAATAACCTACAGGGGTTGGTTTCTGAATGAGGAAATAGGAAAGGAAAAATTTTAATCCTAATTTAATAATTGGTTATTAATATAAAATAAAAATAATCATATCTCTCTCACTTGCCTCCTTGAATTGAGGGTAAAGTGACTCAGAAAAATACTTATCCTTATTATTGGGGAGAATAAAGGGTTCTTTGAAGGAAAAAAAAGGAGGAAGGGCTTCCAAGTGAAAACAAAGAAGAATATAGAAACCATAAAGAATATAAAGACAGCTGGAGGGCAGGAGTGGAATCCTATCCTGTATCAGTGTGCATGCAGGATAGAAGAAAGCACCTATTACATGACAGTAAAGCAGAGGCATTGCCCCTTGTATTTCCACTGTACAAAAGACCAGGGACCTATCCATCTGATTTGCAGTTGAAACCTTCCATATGAATTGTCTCTTCCATTAGATTGGAAGCCCCTTGAGAGCAGGGACTACCTTGCTTTTCTATTGTATCCCCAGAGTTTGGCATAGCGTTTTGCACATAATGAACAGTTAATTAATGTCATATTCATTCATTCAAGCAAAGAAAAGGAACAAAGATTCCTGAACACTTGGGAACAGGTAATAAAATTACTTTCAGAGTGGAGAATTATGACGTGTGATGACAGAGAAGTTCATTATGCTCCAAGGAACCATGATTTGTATGCACACCTGCTGGTGGGAGAGAAAAATGATCCACTAAGTATCAGAGGAAGAAAAGCCAAGTAGTGGTCAATGAATCAACAAGCATTTATTAGGTACTTGCTGTGTGCCAGGCCTGTGCTAAGTGCTATGGAAACAAATACAAGCAGAAAGAAAGTTCTTGCTCTCAAGGAGCTTATGTTCTAATGGGCGAACACAAGCTGAATAGTGGTGATGGTGTGAACTCGGAGGAGGATCAATGGGTACCTGGTAGGGGCCATGATAAAGAAAGTCCAGAGAGTCAAGAGTGGAACCTGGAAAGTAATGAAGGTTCTGGGAGGTACTAGACAATCAGAACGAGCTGTAGGGTAAAAAGTACTTTTGGCATGTGAAATCCAGGGGTGGAGTGAAATTCCAGTGGTGGTTGGAAATTCTCTGCTGATGGGTACCAACATGACTATATATTTTTTTTTTAGGCAATTGGGGTTAAGTGACTTGCTCAGGGTCACACAGCTAGTAAGTGTCAAGTGTTTCGTCTGAGGCCAGATTTGAACTCAGGTCCTCCTGACTTTAGGGCCGGTGTTCTATCCACTGTGCCACCTAGCTGCCCCTCAACATGACTATATTTAAGGACATTAATTTAAGACAGGTCTATTCATTTAATCAGCACATATAAGTGAGAAGTGACAGACATTCCCAAGGCTGGTCAAACTAGATTATTATCTAATTCTAGTAATATAAGTGGGCACAAATGACACTTTCAAGAGGAATCTGGAAAGCACCACTGACCAAAAGTGGTGCAAAGACCTTAGGGGAATGGGTGGTGTTGTCATCAGTGCTACAAAGAAAAGGCACAGGATTCAGAGGGAAAAAAGTAGGTTTGGGAACCAAATTAGTCAAAGAAGAATTCTTAAACAGCTACTGTGAACTAAGCACTGTATTAGGTTCTATGAATAAAATGACCAAAAAAAACCTCTCCTCTCAAGAAACTTAAATTCTACTAGAGGATACACATACATATATAAGCAGAAACAAAATAAATGCAAGAGAAATACAAGTTAGTTAAATAAAATATAGTGAGGGAGGGCAGTACCGACTGGGGACATCAGGAAAGAACATAGTGCTTGATAAACATTGTGAAAAAAGTAAGAGATTATGAGTCATGGGTGAAGAAAAAGAGCTTTCCAGGCTTGGGAGAGACAGAGGAGATGGAATGCCATGGATTAGGGATGATAGAAAGACCAGTTTAATTGGATCACAAAGTTCTGGAAGGGGATTTATTTATAGTGAGGCTAGAAAGGTAAGCTGGGCCAGGTTGTGGAGGGCTTTTAAAACCAAAGGAGTTTATATTTTACCCTAAGGACAATAGGGAACTAGTGTAGTTTATTGAGTAGGAGAGTAATACATGATCATATTTAGAACTGGAAGAAACATTAAATACCACCACATCCAACTCCCTTATTTTAAAAAATTCAATTTTACTTTATTTTCAGTTATAAATTCTCTCTCTCCACCCCTAACCCAACCAATGAGAAGGCAAGAAAAACAAAACCCATTACAAATATGTACAGTAATAGAAAAAAAAATTCCTGCATTAGCCTGTTCAAAAAAAAAGAGAGACAGAAAGAAGAAAGGAGGGAGGGAGGGAAGAAGGAAAGAAGGAAGGAAAGAAGAGAAAATGTTTCAATCTTGCACTCTGTGTCCATTAGCTCTCTCTCTGAAGGTGGAGAGCATGTTTCATCATGAGTCCTCTGGAATTGTGATTAGTCATTGTGCTGATCAGAGTTCCTAAGTCTTTCAAACCAAACTCCTCATTTAAGGATGAGAAAACCGAGGTCCAGAGAGGTAAAATGACTTGACCAGCATTGTACAGCTAGTAAGTGGCTAAGGCTGTATATGAACTAGATCATCCTAATTCAAAGTGCAGGGCTCTACCCACTATGCCAAACAACTTAAGGAAAATCACTTTAACAGCTGTGTGGAGGATGGATGAGAGAGGTAAAGATTCAAGGCTAATTGCCACATCACAGTATCTCAAGTTTACTGGTAAAATAGTTCACATTTATATAGCACTTTAAGGTTTACAAAGCACTTTATAAATATTATCTCATTTGATCCTCACAACAACCATGTCAGGTAGGTGCTATTATTATTCTAATTTTACAGTTGAGGAAATCGAGGAAAACAGCAGTTAATTTGCTTTCCCAGGGTCATACATCTAAGAATGTTTGAGGCCACATTTGAACTCAGGCCTTCCCGATTCCAGGCCAAGGGCTCTATTCGATGTGTACCCAGCTATCTCATAAAGGTGTGATATTTAAGATACATAGAGAACTAATACAAGTATATAAGAAAAAAATAGCTATTCCCCAATAAGTAAATAGCAAGAGGGAATGAAAAGATACTTCTTAGAAGAAGAAATGAAAGCAAGCAATAATCATATGAAAATAATTAGAAATGTCAATTAAAGTAACTCTGAAGTTCACCTCATACCAATCAAATTGGACAAATGTGACAAAAAAGAAAAATAATGATTATTGGAGGTCCCATGAGAGGCAGTTATACATTATTGTTCAAACTGTGAACTAGATAAGCCATTTTGGAATACGATTTGGAATTATGCTGCAAAAGCCCCTAAAATGAACATCCCCCTTAACTCATCAATAGGACTAATAGACATACCAAAAAAGATCAATTGAAGGAGAGAACTTGTATATACAAAAACATTTCTAACGGTATTCTGTTATAGCAAAGAACTAAAAACTAAGGCAGAATGGTTGACCAAATTATACTATATGGATTTCATGGAATATTACTCTATTGTAAGAAATAACCAATGGGACAGTTTCAGAGAAACCTGGCAAGACTTGTAGCAAATGAAGGAGAGGGAAGTGAGCAGAGCCAGGAGATCAATTTATATAGTAACATTATGAAGAAAAAGAATTTTTAAAAATCTTGCCACTATGATCAATGAATGAACAACCATGACTTGAGAGGACCAGTGATGAAACATGTTACTCACCTCCAGATAGGGAAGTAATGAATTCAAGGTCAGCAAGAAACAAACAGGATAATTTCGAAACAAACATACTAAATTTGTTGGAAACTTGAAAGACAAAGCAAGCTATATGTGGTACAGATTTGTGGATGAACATACATCTTTCTGTTCTCCTTTTTATATAGAAATACTCAATTTAATATATTAAGAATTAAACTGATGTTTTGTATAATCTTTTTAAAAAGAGCTAGCTGGTTGTAAAAGAGAGTTTTAGTTTCGTATACAAATACACTTTTTCTGTTCTCTGTGTACAGAAATGTCCACATTAATTTGTGTTTGTCAATTACAGAATAAAAAAAATTTGAAAGAGGGAGGTGAGTTTAATTTCTCACAAAGTCTCATGGATCTATCAGCATCACCAAGGACCCTGAGGTAGAGGCTGCCAATGGAACATTTACCCAGTTCTTGATTTGTGACATTGAAACTTTAAGGATGCTATACTGGAAGGCTGGGGGCATAGCTGGTTTGGATTGTGCAGTCAGGGATGCAAACATCTCTCTCTGGACTAGAGGGAGACATGCACATTAAAAATGTAGGTTTTGAAAGGGATAAAAATATGAGACAGACTCTGTGCACTGATTTGTAATCATATCCATACTCTTTTGATCTATGGGAAAAATAACGGGGAAACACCAAATATGTGAAACAAGATTATCATTTCAACCCCCTCACTGAATTAAAGAACTTGGCAATCTAGAAAAACACAAAATTCTACCAACCAGGTAGAGCATCAATACTACAAGTATGGGTAGTTGAGTTGGTAAAGGCTGCTAACATTATCTGCTACTGCTGAAGAACTTATGAAACTTAGGAAGAAAGCAGATGACAGTGTCAGTTAATAAACAGTCTCTCAATTGGATGCAAATGAAAATGTAAGCCACATTGTGCCCCAGGATTGGTAGGTGTTGGATTGAATACTGGCTTTCAGGGCAAGGTTTGCATCCTAATCAATGAAATAAATTACTTTTTTTTATAACTGCAGTGAGGATTTCAAGACTAGGATGCACAAAATACAGGAAAAGGCAGCTATCCTCCACGCAGGAGCCATGATAGAGATGTGCGACTGGTGCCCCTGGATATCACAGAGAATATTCTGGCCAGTAAGATGGTAGGGACCCACTGGGAAGTTTATACTTCAAGCCTTGATAGTAGTTGTATTTTAGCTACTATGACTTAATTCAGGGGTATATTTTCTGTGCCTGAAGGCAGAGACACAATGCAGTAACTTGGGACTGGATGACAGTGGTGGTCTGACTGTGACATGTTCATGCGTGGGCAAGACCAATAGGTGAGCACTGGTAGACTTTGGTGAGGCTCTACTGGAATCACTAAATAAGTCCTCAAATGTTGTACAGAAGGATAGAAAGAAAAAGTACCCCAAGGAAAGCAGGCATGGTAAGAATCCATTTAGGTGGAAGTAGGAAGACAAGGCTGAAGGAGAGGAAGGTAAATCTAGAAAAACAAGGGACAAAGAGAGAAAGGGGAAAGTCCTGAGTCACAGAGCAAAAAAGAAGTGTACTCCCAAGTCTAATAACCTGGTTTCCATAATTGTTCCAGTCATCCCCAGAATAATGAGGTGCTGAGCTTTGGAAGATAAAAGCAGTTATTAGAGAGGGAGTTTCTTTCTGTTCAGACCTAGAGAGATCCTCAACTTCATGTGGGGTACTGTCATTGGGAAAAAGGACAAAGGCATTGGGAGGAACTGGGAGCCCCATCAACTTTCATTACGAATCCTAAGATGACTTTAGTAAAGACAAAATTAGTTCAACTGTAGTCTAAGCATACCTTCAAGTCAAGTCTTGAACCTAAGGTCTTTCAGGGCAAATTCAAGGGGGAAAAATGATGGATTTAAGATAAAAAGACTATTACTGCTAGCTGAGGAACCATGGTAAGTAAAAATGCACTGAGTTGCATTCAGGTTAATCATCTATGAAATCAGGGTACATTATCACTACACACTCACAGGTTGGGAAAACATGAAGGGTTCTAGGTCTTATCGCTGAAGGCAATGGTGACCTTAAAAATATTTTCCATGAAGGAGTAAGAATAGAAAACAAATTATAGCACTTCAGGACAGAAATTTACCATATAAAATGGAGAGAACGAGTATAGACTTTGTGTTTGTGGGGTGTGATAGTGAATGGATATAATTAGAAGAAAGACAAAACAGGTAATGAGAACAAGCAAAAGGTCTGATCTTTTAAACAGAAGTCAGGCTGTTTCTGAGATCAGGACTGAAGATAGAAGAAGAGGAGAAAGTAATTATAGGAGTTATAGGAAAGAGCCAAAAAGGATGGGAACCAGAAATACAAGTAGAAGGATTAACATAACACACACACACACACACACACGCACACACACACATGCACACACACAAAATACCTTTTTCTCTGGGACTGGGAGGAAATATGAGAACAGGGAGATTAGGAGAGTGATTTTTTTTTCAAGTGAATGATGAGGAAAGAGGGATAGCCACAACCTTTCTCCAGATGTTTGAGGGCTTTTTATGATCAGTTCCAGTCCAAGAGTTCAAAGGTAATTTCCGCTTACTGACTAGGAGGGCAGCTGCTTGCAATCACAGCCGTCTGCTTGATTTTTTGTTTACTCATCCTCATAACTGCTTGTTGGGACTTCTCCCTTTAGCAGCCCTGGTACTTCTCTTTTCTCCAACTGAGAGATCAGAGCTGATTTGGAAACTGGAAGTCCTGCTCAGGGGGAAGTAATTGGAAAAGTACTAAGAACAGAGAGACATCTAAGAATGTAATCTTGGCTCTTTCTCTTTAGGGAACAGAGGGCACAGTAGGAAAGACCTCTGAAGGATGCTCTTTGTTATGGTCCAGTTCCATGTAGCATGGCAGATAACCAACAGGGTCTGAATTGGGTTCAAAGACAATTAATTTATTTGAAATAAATTAGTATTGAGCACACACCCAACTAAGAAAATAGAAATGTTCCATGTCTTGAAGCTACACTAAGACATAAGAAGAGATTTTTTTTTTTACCTTGAGCACAAAGTAGGGGAGTTGTAGTCCTGTGGCAACACAACAAAGTTGTTGACTTCCAGTTGTACATAGCAAAGGACTGTCATCTGGAAAATGGAGGTGGAGACGCTTTGTCTCTTTACACCAAAAGATATAGGAGCCTTTCTATATCACATGCACTCATAAAAATATCTCTACACACCAAGTCAGAATTCAGAAAATCCCTTGAGACTTCCCACAACCTTCAGGAAATGAAAATGTAAAGACACCCCAATGGCCAGACCATTCATAAGATGAAAAGCTTTCCTTACCAAGCAAGAGAAAGTTCTTGTAGTTTTCCATCATTACATCCCTGAACAGGTCCTTCTGAGCGGGTTCCAAAGCCCCCATTCCTCTTGGATGAAGTTCACTGTCACATCTTGGAATGTTATGACCTTCTGAATCATTAAAAAAAAACAACAACATATTTCTGTTCACCTGGAGACTATCCCCCCATGGAACGTGAAGTAGGGATGAAGTTGTTAGAGGCTGTAGGAAGTGGTTCCAACAGCATTAAGGATTTGAAGTATTCCCATGTCGTATTTCTTGAAATCTACTTGCTATGTTACTTACTTCCTAGTAGACTCTGTAAGTAATTTTGATTTGTCAAATTCAACCTTACAAATAATTTGAGCCCTAAGCAAAACATGAATGTCACTCTTCAAAATCATACTGCTAGGGGCAGCTAAGTGGTGCAGTGGATAGAGCACTGGCCCTGAAGTCAGGAGGACGTCTGTTCAAATTTGACCTCAGATACTTACTAGCTAGCCGTGTGACCCTGGGCAAGTCACTTAACCCCCATTGCCTCCAAAATAAAAAAAATCACTACTATCTATTATATGCATCCTATAACTCAGTCTTCAGTACAAGTGTTGCGATTTCATGGTTTGTTGTGGGGATTGTTTCGAATGAATTCACAGAGTCAGATCACCTCTAAGCGAATAAGGGCATTTATTGGAATGACACCTCCAATGTGCTGAGTTCCAAGAGGAACCAGCAACTTAGTAAGACAAGACAGGCAATTTTATAGTGTAATGGTGCTGATTATATGACAGAAATTATGAATATTAAAAAGGCACGAAAGGTTTGTTAAAGGATTAGGTAATGGGGGGGGGTTTGTTAAGGGATTACGTAATGGAGAGCAGTCCCAGCCTCAGTGGAATTATGCATGGGATTACCCACTATGCATACAGAAAAAACCCATGAGGGGGTCATATGTATGATAATGATATTATAATAAGCCTCTCTATGTCACAAGTTCACCTAAATAACAGCTTTTGCTGTTACTGCACAGGTGCCTACTTAGGGAAAATCCCTTGAATCATTTTGGGGTCCACATCCTGCTTGGGCATCCTGGTGGTGCTGGTTTCTGATTGAGTATCGTGGTCCTTTCTGAGACTAGATGGATGTGGTTGTGGTTGAGTGTGTGGACACACCTATTTAAACATGAGATTTGGATCTGGGGACAGGCTAGCTAGAGGCAGAGTCTGTATTGAGTCTGGGGGCCTGTGATGTGGTTAGAGCCAGATTGTGTGGTCAAATCAAGACATGCCTGCTGTTCCAGTGGGGCCCATAAGGAAGTTAGAATATTGGGACTGGGGCAGCTTTATTAGGATTCCATCGCTAGTTGTGACATTTGGGCTGAATAACTCAGAAGGTAGGTCACAAATAAGACATTAGAACATATTTTCTCTCCAGGTCCAAATCAATAGGACCCAGTTTTCTTCCAAACTGCTACTTTCTTTCTTCCAGATATGTCCTCTAATTGTGGTTGTACTACCCCAAGGCTCTGTCCTTTCACTCTACTCTCCCTCTTGGTGGTCTCATCAGCACATATTGATTTAATCACTCTTTCTATCCTAATAACCCTCATATTTATAAGTCTTTCTTCTGAGCTCTAGTCCTGTATCACTGTCTACTATGATCTCAAAATAGATGCATAGTAGCCATATCCAACTCACCATGTCCAAGACAGAACACATTGTTTCCCCTCCAAAACGCTCCATACTTTTTTCTGGCTGCCCCTATGCCTGGAATGTATTTCTTCCTCAACTCTGCCTCTTGGAATCTTCCTAGTTGCTAGTGTCTTATCCTCCAATTTGCTTGTTTCCAGTCTATTTTGCATAATCCTTTGGATCTGTGATCTCACTGCCTGGATTCCAGTGATGCAAATTATAACCCATTCATGCCTATACATCCTGTGCTACTCTCTTCCTGTCCTCCCCAAAGTTCATGACGGAGGGCCCACTCAACATGCTAAAGGACTTCCTCACGTTCACCTGACGTGGAACACTCTGGCTGACCACTTGTCTTCCCTCTCCCTTATCCCATGACCAGCCCATTTTGTTTTTCTGCCATACAATTGCATCCCTTAATGGAATCTTTTCTTCCTGTTCTTCCTAGGAGTTCCTCATTGATTACATCTTGCAGCTTGCTAATGCCCACCACGAATCCTTTGTCCCGCTCTGTGTGATGTGTATCTTAGTTCTTCAGAGGCAGGGGTGTTCCAGGTCATGCTGCCATGTTTGTATTGAAAAGATGGCTCTTCCTTTGCTGTTAGATGCTAAAAATGACTAGAGGGAAGGAAAGAAGGAAGGAAGGAAGGAAGGAAGGAAGGAACAAAGGAACAAAGGAAGGAGCAGCATTGCTCAACTGGAACTTGAACTGGGGCAGCTTCTACTGATGGGGTGCTTGGGTGCTTGTGCGTGGGTACTTGGACCCCACTTTCTCCCTAGCCTCAGAAACACTGTCTCTGACAATCACTCCCCAGCCCAAGGACACTGGGCCTAGCAATTAGTCATACATGGGCCCCAGCACGACCCTTATCTCTCTCCCTGGTGCAGCTACACAAAGCTGGGTGAGAGAGTGCTGGGCTGCTCAGGCTCCAGCCCTAAGATCATGTCTTTGGAAGCCTCCCAATTCCTTAGTAAGTTCTTGTCTTGTGAGAAAGCTTTCCCTTGTTGCAGAGTATTCTCTCATCAAGACAGAGGGAGAGGGGTGCCTTGCCCAGCTCAAGGAGTTTTGACCTTGGCCAGTCAAAGGACTCTTTCTCCTACCACACTCCAGAGATCCATACCTCTGTCATCTCCCTCCCTGTCTGGTATACTCCCTGTACTTTCTCATCCATAGCTCCCAAAGACACCTGGAACTTTAGATTACCTCATCAGTGTCCCTGGCATTCCTTTCCCATGCCCTTTTCCATATAAACCCTAGCTCCATCTTCAGTCTCTTGCAGGTTCCTTAAGAATCCTTGCCTGCTGAAAAGCGTAACAATAAATCTTTGCCACCTTGACTTAAAGAATGCTTGAGTCTGTGAATTCATTCCAGACGACCCTGTCCTGTACTCCGGTCTTTGAGGGGTCTCAACCTCTCAGACCACAACACTATTACTCACAGATTGTTGTTTGTCTTTTGTTCTCAAAGAGGACCCATGACATCAGAAAGGTGATGTTTTGACTTTCAAATGAATTGGATTTAAGTGAGGCAGGGCTGTGTAAAGTAACTAGCCTCACTCTCTCCTTCAGAGTCAACTGGGTCCCGTGGCAACACATAGATCAGGATGACTAGAGATGGCTCCTGGCAGAAATTAGGTCATTAAAAACTAAATATATTAATAAACAAAAAAGGTTTGACATGAACAAAGTTAATGTAGCTCTAATTAGAAGAGAAGCAGTTAATGCAGGAAATCTGTGACAAATCTTTGATTAAGGTCTGGTCTTTAAGCTACATAAGGAATTGATAAAAAATATCTGCTCAGCTATAGATTTATTATATACTTTAAAAAAGCATGTTCAGATTTGCCATTTCATGTATAGCCCTCTTTTTCTCTTCTTCTATATATAAAGAAATACCCATTTTATTTGACATTTTTAAAAATTCAGAAGAAAAAATAAAGAAAAATCTCAAATATATGCTTAAACACCATTATACAGTGGATAGAGCACCAGCATTGGAGTCAATAAGACCCGATCTGTATCTGGCTCGGCACTTAATACTTTCATTACCTTGGGCAAGTCCCTTAGCCCATCCTTGACCTCATTTTCTCACGTATAAATTTAGAAAGAGCTAAGTGGCACAGTGACTAGAGTGCCAGGTCTAGAGTCAGGAAGACTCATCTTCCTGAGTTCCAATCTAGCCTCAGACACTTACTAGCTGTGTGAACCTGGGCAAGTCTCTTAACCTTGTTTGCCTCAGTTCCTCCTCTAAAATGACCTGAAGAAGGAAATAGCAAACCACTCCAGTCTCTCTGCCAAGGAAACCCCAAGTGGGGTCATGAAAGGTTGGACACAAATGAACATCAACAAAATTAGGGGGGCTGATTGTATGGTCTCTGAGGTCATTTGCCAGCTCTAAATATATAGTCCTATATAAGAACAAGGATCATTCCTTTAAGGAGATGAAAAGGTACTTTCTTTGTTAAAAAAAATTTTTTTCACTGCCATCTTTGTTTTTACAACACCTCCATTTTGTTTATACCCTTTGACTACTCACTTATTTGGCAACAGCTTTTGGTTTTAAATGATTTCTATTAATTACCTATCCATCTTGGACATCATTTTTTCCACACTTGACTGCGTCTTTTCTCATCCTAGGTACATTAAAAACTTGTTTGTGCAAAAAAACCAAACTTTTCAATTTCATGTAATAAAAATTATCTATTTTATCTTCTATGATCATCTTTATCCTCTTTTTATTTAAAAATTCACTTTCTATCCAGAGCTATGAGAGAAACAATGTCTGGCTCACTTCAAAATTTTTAATGGTACAATCTTGTATATTTAGGTTCAAGTGTTCATTCTAAGTTCATTATGATGTACAGTATAAGTTGTTGGTCTAATCTTACTTTCTGCCAGGCTGCTTTCCTGATTTCCTAGCAATCTTATCAAATAGGGATTTCTTTCCTATGTAATTTGTTTTCATGTGTATTTGAACATTGGGATATTGAATTCAATTATTTCTGATTCTTCCTTGTTTAGTCTGAAGTACAGGTAATTTTCAAACTTGGGAATGCAAATTATCAATAGTATAAAAGAATATGGCAAATCACTAAGAAAAGAAATGCCAATTAAAACAACTCTGAGGTTTGACCTCAAAACATCACATTGGCAAAGATGACAGTACAAAAAAGATATGTAAGGAGAAGATGATTGGGAAGCTCCTGATTAATTTGAAGAGTTTTTCCCAAATCCCTTCTTGATGAGATTATAGGTTTTTGATCATGCTGTGTTTGAATGGACTCCCCTTAGAGGTGGAATTGGGTACTTATACCTTGGTGACTGGGTTGTAGAGATCTGGGCTGCCTCTCCATGATCATGTTGCTTGAAGCTCAGGATAGACTCATAAAAGGAGCCACTCCTTCCTTGATCTATAAAAGCACCAGTTTAGCTAGTGATTGAGAGAGCCTCCCCTTTCCCTTTTTTGAATTTTCTCGCCCTATGATTTCCAAACCTGACTGCAGTAAGGGTAAGGGATGGTGAACATTTCTCTTTCAACTGCCCCAGGAGCAAAAAAATGGTCACTGGATGAGGGGCTCATGATTATCCAAGAAAGCTTGAGAGGAAATCTTGGAACTCATGTTATGGCTATTATATTTGACATCTTTCTTATGTAAGTACAAGTTAGAGACCAATGATCCTGAGAATAGCTATTTCCAGCATTGAGGGTTACCTCATAATTCTCCATTCTAGAGTTTCCAAGAGATCAAGAATTCTTGAATTTGAAAATCAGACACCAGCTTCCCTGAGGGATATTTTCTCAAAAACTTCTTGGAGGAGGTACCTCCACAAAAAATTGTCTTCATCAACCTCCTTTACAAAGAGATGTTGGAGGTGTTGGGAAAACAGGCGCATTAATGCAGTGTTGGTGTAGCTATGATTTAGTTTAACCAATCATTCTGGAAAATAATTTGGAATTATACTTTAAAAAAGCTAATAAACTGTTTAAAATCTTTGACCTAGCAATATCATTAAGAAGTATAGACTCCAAAGAAGGCCAAAGAGAGAAGGTAAGGTCTAATACATACAACAAAATATTCACTGTAGTATGTTCTAAATAATAAACAACTGGAAGGAAAGTGAATGTTTATTAATTGGAGAATATAAATGAACATAATGAAAAATTGTTATACCACAAGAAATGATAAATAAGAGGAATTCAGAGAAATTTAGAAAGACTTACATGAATTGAAACAAAAGGAAATAAACAGTACCAGGAGAAAATTTACATAATGGCCCAACAATGTAAGGGAAAAAAGGCTGAAAGACATAAAAATGACTTTTGGTATCGTATAGTTGTATTAGTTCTTTTTATGATTTGAATATCTGACCCTTATATAATATTTGGATCCTATCATTTGAATTTCAGCAACTAATTTCTCCTTTTTTTTCTCCCCTAAGGCAATTTCCTCACAAGACCACACATTCTCAATGTACAACGGTGGTCTCTCTTTTCCTTTTATATATTTTTCTCTTTGAACAAGGAATGCCCTTCCAGAGCCAAATACTAGTCATGAAATATATCCTATCAAGTCTCAGTAAGTGCAGTCAAATTTATTACATAATGTTAGAAGCTCTAATTCAACTTCTATATTAGGAGGAAGTGAAGGGAACAGATGCTTATTAAGTGCCTACTATGTGCCAGATACTGTGTTAAGTGCTTTACAAATATCTCATATTACCCATTCTTTGTACATTTTTACATAGAAGCTGAGACTATTGATCTTATTTCTGACTCTTTTCTTGGATACAGTCATCTATAAATTATTCATCCTCTCCTCTATAATATATGTACTCTGTAAATCTTAAAGCATAATAAAAGTGATAGCTATATTATTATAATCATTATTATTCTTCCATACTTATTCCTATGTTGTTTCTGTTCATCATAGTAACCAAGCTTTTCAGATCTATGCGGATAATTGTTTTACTCAACCTTTTCTATTTTAAAGTCTCTTGATTAGATTTAGAAAGACTCAAAGCAAGTCTATTTTTATAGCTCCTTGTTGGGCACATGAGTCATAAATAATCAGCCTGGAACAAAAGGCTGGAAATACATTTTGAAAGATTTTAAATGCCAAAAATGAATCTGTATTATATCCTAAAAAAATGGGAAATCACTGAATCTTCTGAGCAGAGGAATGGGATTGTAATACCTACACTTTAGGAGTATCAAGCATGTGGAGGATGAACTGGACAGGGGAAGAGACTGGATGCAGGGACTCCAACTGGGAGGCTATTGAAATAGTTCTGCGGTAGGCAATGGAAGCTTCGACAAAAGTAGTAGTTGTGTGAGTTGGGAGGTGACAGATGAGAAAGATGTTATGAAGGCAGAATTGACAAGATCTGGCAACCAATAATGGGTGGAGGGAGTGAGAATAAAAAGCCAAAAGTGACTCCTAGTACAGTTGTAGACTTGGGCTGATGAATGGTGATGCCCTCTACAGAAGTAATGAAATTAGGAGGAAGACTATGTTTAGAGGGAGAGACAAATTTTGTTTTGCACATGAATTTAAGATGCCTATGCAGCATGCAGGTAGAGATAAAAAGCAGGAAGTTGGATATATGATTGGAATTTAGGAGAAAGATGAGGCCTGGATATGTAGATTTGGGATTCAACTGCATGGAGATAGCTGAATCTATGAGAGCTAGCTTCATGGGAGAGTTTAGAGACAGAGGAGGAGAGGGCCTAGGACATAGCCTTTGGGCATGAGGGCAGGACAGGGAAGATGAGGAGACTAATAAGGATTTGTCCAACCATTAGGGAAAGAATGTCTGTTTTCTCCTGAATCTTTCCTTTTCCCTGGCCCCAAAGGACCTCTGGTTCCATTTAGATGAATAAATCTTAATACCTTTAGTGAACGGGAACAGAAAAACAAACAAACCCAAGTTCATACAATAAAAGTGTAAGGGAGTCATAAAGGGAATATGACAGTGAGCTAGGTCTCGGGGATTGGCCTTGCCCCATGATGAATTGTCAGAGTCCATTGGCACTTCCTAGGGGATGGGTTTCAGTGACTGGAGCAGCCCCTTGAATAATGGATTGGCTTTGATTCCTGAGAGGATGGAAATTTGCTGGGAGAATGAACATTTTTATAAGAACCTATAAAAATGAGTCAACAGACCTACTCAGGCCTTTTTGGCTTCTGCCACCAAGGTATCTGGTACCTTGCCTACCTATCCTCAAATTCTGAGAGTTCTCCAGGAGGTGGATGGTGGGGTAAAACTTGCCACCTCTCCAAGGTCAGGAATAGTTGCCTTGGGAGCTACATAAATAGCCTTATGTGGACCAAGAGAAGGTTTCATGGAAAATTATTCTAAATCACAGCATTCTTCTTAGAAGGGGAACCTGGGTGCCCCAAGCTATGGGTTTTCATGAACTAGGTCTGATCTTGGGGATAACACTAAAAGATTATTGCTCCCATCCAGAGTTTTGCTCTGTGAAATCTCTGAATATGGCTTGTGTCTAGGTTTCCATAAATGTAGGTAAAAAGGTTCCCAGCTCACATTAAAGCACTGATGGTAACAAATTATATTGGTACAGAATATCTTTTATTTCAGTCAATCAACAAGCATTTATTAGACACTTATTGTGTGCCAACACAGTGCTAAGCACTGGGGATACAAAGGCAAAAACACAGTACTTGCTTTCAAGGAACTCATCTTCTAATGGGGGAATGAACATGCAAATGACAACATAAATACAAGATATACCTTGTAGATGACCTTGTAGATGAAAGGTAACCTTAGTGGGAAGGCACTAGCAGTGGGAAGGACTGGGAAAGGTCTCTATAAAATACAGAACATGCAGTGGATTCACAGGAGCCCATAAACAACTGTAAAAAGCAAATAAGGTAACAAAGATGTACTGAAATATTATTTTACAAAACATTTATTTACTTTTATAATAATTTATTATCTCTCCCTCTCACTACTGCCCATTAAATAATTTGGAAAATAAAAAATAAAACCTTTATAGTAAATGTGTATGTTGTTCAGTTGTTTTCAGTTGTGTCTGACCCTTGGTGATCCCATTTGGGGTTTTTCTTGGCAAAGATAATGGAGTGGTTTGCCATTTCCTTCTCTACCTCATTTTACAAATGAGGAAACTGAGGCAAACAGGATTAAGCGACCTGCCCAGGGTCACACCTAGTATGAGTCTGAGGCCAGATTTGAATTTGGGAAAATGAATCTTCCTGACTCCAGGCCCAGGGCTCTAGCCACTGTACCACCTAGCTGCCCAGCAAATATGCAGTTTTAACAAAACTAATTCCCACACTATGTCCAAAAATGTATGTATCCTACATTTTAAGTCTATCACCTTTCTGGCAGGAGGTAGGCAACCTCCTTCAGTCCTATTGGACTCATGGTTTATCATCACAAAAAGAGTCCTAGTATCTTTAAAAGCTATTTTTCTCTATAAATGTTGTCACTGTATAAATTGTTCTCCCAGTTCTGCTCATCTAACTCTGCATCATCATTATCTTACTCTTAACAGCACTATTTGTAATAGCAAAAATCTGGGAAATAATAATAGGTTCAAAAAATGGGGAACAATTGAATAAACTGCTATGTGAATGTAATGGAATATTAGTACACTGTATGGAAAGACAAACATGGAGAATTCATAGAAATAAGGGAAAATGTATCAAGTGATACAAAATGAAGAAAAAAACTTACAGGATGACAACAATAAGGTTAATGAAGACAACTCAAACAGGTAACAAAACAAGTCACATAATGGAGGCAATGTTGGCTCCAAGGTATTTAAACCATATAATCTTCCTTCCCGTTATCAAATAGTGAGCTACAAGCATGGGACATTCCAAATAGTGAGCTACAAGCATGGGACATTCCATGTACTGTCAAGAAATGGTGGCATAATGGATGGAGGCCTGGCCTTTGAATTTCAGTCCTGCCTCTGGCACGTGCTAGCTTTATGCAGGTATATCACTTAGCCCTTCCACATACTAGGTAACTCTCAGGTGAAATCTTCATTGATGCATAGATGTAGAGCCAGAAGTAATCTAAGATCTCAAGTAAAAACCATTCATTTCTGGGGCCCCTTACTCTTTTCAGCAGCACATGCAAAAACCAATGTCTCATTGTAACAGGAAGGCCTTCCATAATGTAACATTACTGAAAGTATTGGCTAGAAACCACTTATCTAAAGTTTTCATTTGACATGTGTCAGTTATGCAGAAACTCTGCCAAGCATGTGGGGTACACTGCATTTCAGCAAGGAACTCTAACCCTAACAAGACAGAATCACTCACTATCTGGCTATATGAAGAATTATGAAGTGCAGTCCTCTATTTCCTTAAATTCTATTTTGTTATATAACATGTGATTTAATAATACAATGGTTTAAAATGAAAACGGTATCTACTTTAAATCCTGTGCACTTAACACAGTTTTCAATAAGTTCTCCCTAATCATTTACAGCAATAGCAATAGCAATACTACCTCAATAAGGCATTACATTGAAAAAAATTAGTAGCAAAATAATGCAATGTATTTTTGCCATTTCTCTTTCACAGTGTGTTTCAATGCTTGAGTTTTAATGCAGAACAACACAATAAATTATAATGAAATATATGTGGTTTGAGCAGAACCAAGAGAACAATTCATGCTACAACAACATAAAAAAAAAAGCGATTTTTAAAAGGCTTAAGAACAATGAAATGATCAAACATGATACCAGATTTAGAATGTTGCCAACCTCCTCACAAAGAAGTGATGGATTAGATATTCAGAGTGAGACACAAATTTTTGGATTTGGCCAATGTGAGAATTTGTGTTCGTTGACTGTGTATTTGTTGCAAGGTTTATTTTCTCCAGTGGGGTAGGGAGAGGTGGGAGACAAAGAAGATAGATATTTGTTCATTGAAAAAAATTAACTTTCTAAAAAATGAAATAAATGTGGTGTATCATAGCATAAATATCCTTCATTTCTTTTTCTTTAAAAATTAAACTATCCTTCCCACTTCCCCTCTTTCCACTAAGCAATTAAAAATAATTTTTAAAGGCCTCAATATAAAACTGCATAGTCCAGGAAAACAATTCCCACATTGACCATATCAAAAAACGTAGGTCTCTTTTTACCTTTTAAGTTATCACCTCTCTTTCAAGATATGAATCACATGTTTCATCTATTTTCTTTTGGACTCTTGGTTATCATTGCATTGATGACAGTTCTAAAGTCTTCCAAAGTTGTTTTTCTCTGTAATGTTATCATTGTGTAAATCAGAGATGGGGAACCTGTGGCCCTAACGTCATATGTGGTCCTCCAGGTCCTCAAGTGCAACCTTTTGATTGAATCCAAACTTCACAGAACAAATCCCTTTAATGAAAGGATTTGTTCTGTAAAACTTGGACTCAGTCAAAGGGCCACACCCAAGGACCTAGAAGGCCACATGTGGCCTCTGGGCCTCAGGTTCCCCACCCCTAGTGTAAACTGTTCTGGTTCTGCTCATTTTATTCTGTATCAGTTCGTAGAAGTCTTCCCAGGTTCTTCTGAAACTGTCCATTTCCTCATTTCTTTTGGCACAATTATTCTATTACACTCACACACCAGTTCGTTTAGCCATTCACAAGTAGGAAAACATTCCTTTAGTCCCACTTTTTGGCTACCACAAAAAAAACTGCTAGAAATATTTTTATACCTGTAGAACCTTTTCCTTTCTTTTTGATCTTATTGGGGTACAATCCTAGAATCTTTAAAATAGCTACCATTTTTATTTTTAAACCATTGTATTGCTAAATAGTAGGGAGCATGCACATTTTAGCAACTTTTTAGGCATAAATCAAAATCCCTTTCCAGAATGGCTGGACCAATTCATAGCTCCACCAATGGTGCACATTATATTCCCCGCACATATGCTATGTCTACACATGTGCTATGCTCCAGCCAAATTTGATTATAATCTGCTAAAAAATACTCATGTGGCCTTGCCCTTATGACTTTCTTCAAATTACTCCATAACTATAATGGCCTTCCCATTGCCATCTCTACCTAAGTATCCTACCTATCCTATTAGAGGCAAGTAGGTGATGCAGTGGATACAATGCTAGTCCTAGAGTAAGGAAGATCTGCCTTAGACCCTTACCAGCTGTATGACCCCAAGTATGTCACTTAACCTCTGTCTGCCTCAGTTTCCTCACCTGTAAAATAAGGATATCATTTAACTCCCAGTGTTGCTGTAAGGATAAATTATATTGTATGTGTATGCGTGCATGTATACACACATACATGCACACATATATACATATATATATATGTATATATATTTATTCCCATAGTAGGTGCTTAATGTTTGTTCCCTTCACACTTCTGCTATTCTTTATGGTCCAGCACAAATGCAAACTGCTTCCCTGATCTCCCCACCAAACAATGATCCTTCTCCACTTGGACAACAATTAATGAATCAGCAAGCATTTATTAAGCTCTTGCTATGTGCCAAACACTGTGCTGAGTCCTAGGGATATAAAGAAAATACAAAAACAATCTTTGCCTTCAAAGAGCTTACATTCTAATAAAGAATACTATAGAAGAGCTTACATTCTAATAAAGAATACATGTACACTACAGAAGTGGCCACAAGATAGAGACAGTTGACAGATGGTAATTTTGAGGAGAAAGGCACCAGAAGTGAGTTCTTCAGAAGGTGGCATCTGAGCCCAGGCTTAAAAGGAGTCCAAGAAGCCAGAAGGAAGAATGTTCCAGGTACCAGGAGGATGGTCAGTGCAAGGGCAGAAAGAGGAGGTGGAAATTGTGTCTGAGGAACAGTAATCAGGTCAGGATAGATCAGCCACAGAATGCAATAGGAAAGGTAGGATACAGCCAGGTTGAGAACAAAACACAAACCACTACAGCAGATGTGCATCTGCCATTCATTTATCATAGATTTAGAGTTGAGAGAGAATGCACCTATAGGTGTTCCCAACTTGTACTTAGGGTCAGTGACTCTAGGTTCTAGGTACTCTGTAGGAACCCTGAACCTCTAAAACTATAGCTCACAAGCCTGAACCAATGTGTTTACCTTTCAATTGTCAGTCAAACTCAGGAACTCTGAAAATTGGGCACCGATGACATGGCATCTCTCAAAGTGGGCATCATCTGAGAAATCTCCCGTATAGGCTGGGAGGTGTGAATATGGAATTATGCTCTCTAAGGAAGTCAAATTCCCTTCTCTTTTACACAAGCTGCTAGGGCTCAGGAAATGACACTTTGAATTCCTCTCAGACAACATGCGTCTCGTGTGATATTTTATGTTACAGTTGTGCACGTGTCACGTCTCCTGTGTCCTCTCTGGATCCTGTGAGCTATGTGCAGCCACAAACCATGTTTCATCTAATCTCCTCTAGCACCTAGAATACTGTAACCTGAGTATTACTAGAAAGATGGACATTTTTCTCTCTAAGGCAACTAACTGTATTATAGCTGGTAACAAAATCAGACACTTTGTCTCCAATGTTGAATAACTACTTTATGTCATTGGGTATAAGTTGAGGGCAGCTAGGTGGAGCTAGATACAACATTGGCCATGAATTCAGGATGGCCTGAATTCAAATGCTCACTTACTAGCTGTATGATCTTAGGCAAGTCATGGAACCTCTCTGCCTTAGTTTCCTCACCTGTAAAACAAGGATAATAATAGCACGTACCTCCCAGGGGAGTTATGTGGATCAAATGAGACAGTCTCTGTAAAGTGTTTAACAGAATGACTGGAACATTATAGGCATTATTGTAAGTGCTAGCTACTATTATTATTGTTGTTGTTATTATTATCATTATTATTATTATTATTATTATGTCATCTTGGAAGGAGATTTTTGGTGCAATGTTCCTGGGATCTGTGCTAGGCCCTGATCTGTTTAATATTTCAACTAATGGCTTAGCTAAAGGTGTATATGCCATGGTTATCTGATGTGCAGCTGATAGAAAATATGGCAGGGGCAGCTAATCACAGCCAGAATTCCAAAAGATCTTGACTCCTGACTAAATTGGTCCAAACTGAATATGATGAAATAAAAAGTGGAAAATTTTACAGTTGAGTTCAAAATATCAACTGCACACATGAAAGGTAGAGGGATGGCTAGAAGCAGATCATAAGAAAAAGATCTGGAATTCTGGTGGATAACAGGCTCATTAAGGAGTCAAAGGGTGAAAGGGCAGCCAAAATAGCAAATTCAGTCTTAGGCTACATTAGGAGAGGAATAAGACCAGGAATGACAGTCTTGTGAATGTGCATCTCAGCTACAATAGATTTAGAATTTTGTCATCAGATTTGTATACCATATTTTAGGAAAGTCATTGATAAGCTTAAGGAGTCTGGAGGAAAGCAACATTACTGGTGAATGGTGTGTTAGTTCATGTTATAGGAGGATCAACTGAGGGTATTTTATTGGAAGAGTTGACTTCAAGTATATGATGGATTCTCACAGCAAGAAGGATTTGGCTTGTTCTCATGGGCCACGCAGAGTATAAGCAGGAAAAAGGGAGGGAAATTGCAAAGAGGCAACTTTAGGCTTGATATAAGGAAACACTTCCTAACAGCAGGCACTACCCAAAAGCAGGGCACACTCCTTCAGGAACCCAGTGGGCTCCTCTTCATTAAAGAACGAAGGCTGGGTGAGGATTCGTATGGTATATGGGGCAGTCTTGTTCAGATAAAATGTGGATGAGATGTTTTCTGAGGTCCTCTCTAACTCTAGAACTTTGTGATTTTGCATGATTTTTTCAAACCATCATTGCAGTATAATAAATGCACAGAATCCTTAGTATGAATTCTCTCAGGAACTGTGAGTTTTATTCATAAAGAATGTCATCAGTATTATCAGATAATTTGTAAATCCTTTAGCAAAAGGTTTCTGGGGAAAAAATTCTCTATAATAATAATTTTCTTATGTACAAAGGTCTGATTTAGCCTGAATGCTTTCTAACATTCATTATATTTAACAGGTTTCTCTTTTTAATATGAAGTGTCTTATGGTACTTTCATTTGAAAGTTTGCACACATTCATTACCTGGAATGTATTTTCAGTTATGAAAACTCTGATGTATACTAACTGTTGCCCGTATGATGCCTTCACAACATTCTGTAAGTTCAATGCACCTTTAGGAGCACTGAGTCATGTTCTTTAAGATTTCAATCATGTTTTCTACACTTATTACACTTAAAAGATTTCTCATGAGCCTTGAGTTTTCTTGTGTGTATTAAGGTTTGCCTTTCTGCAGAAGGTTTTCACACATTAATTTTACTTCTTAAGATTTCTTCCCAGTATGGCTTCACATTCATACTGTATGAGTCTCAAACCTAAAGCCTCTCCTGCATTCATTATATTTTTCTAGGTCTCTCTCCAGAATGAATTGCCTTGTGTGTTTCAAATCTAGAATTGGTACAGAAGGCTTTCCCACATTCGTTACATTTATAGGGTTTTTCTCCAGTATGCACTCTTTGATGTCTTGAGAGCTTTTGATTACTGCTAAAGGCTTTCCAACATGCATTACATTTATAAGGTTTTTCTCCAGTATGGATTCTTTGATGCTGAGTTAGGTAGCTATTACTGCTAAAGGCTTTTCCACATTTATTACATTTATAGGGTTTCTCTCCAGTATGAGTTCTTTGGTGTCGTGATAAATTTTGATTATTGTTAAATGCTTTCCCACACTCATTACATCTGTAGGGTTTCTCTCCAGTATGAATTACCTGATGTTGCATAAGGGATGAACTTTGCCTGAAGGCCTTCCCACATTCATTGCAATTATAGGGTTTCTCTCCAGTATGAATTTTCTGATGTTGCATAAGCGATGAACTTTGCCTGAAGGCTTTGCCACATTCCTTGCATTTATAGGGTTTCTCTCCAGTATGGATTCTTTGATGTTCAATGAGATAGCTGTTACTGTTGAAGGCTTTCCCACATGTATTACATTTATAGGGTTTCTCTCCAGTATGAATTCTTTGATGAAGAGTGAGCTTTTGCTGACTGCTAAAGACTTTTCCACATTCATTACATGTATAGGCCTTCCCTCCAGTATGGATTCGTTGATGTTGAATTAAGTAGCTATTACAGATGAAGGCTTTTCCACATTCACTACATTTGTAGGGTTTCTCTCCAGTATGAATTCTTTGATGTTGAATTAGGTAGCTATTACTGCTGAAGAATTTCCCACATTCATTACATTTATAGGGATTTTCTCCAGGATGGATTTTTTGATGCTGAATTAGGTTATTATTACTGATGAAGACTTTCCCACATTCATTACATTTATAGGGTTTCCCTCCAGGATGGATTCTTTGATGTAGAGTTAAGTAGCTATTACTACTGAATGCTTTTCCACATTCATTACATTTATAAGGTTTCCCTCCAATATGAATTCTTTGATGTCGTGATAGCTGTTGATTACTGATGAAGGCTTTCCCACATTCATTACATTCAAAAGGCTTCTCACCTGTATGAATCTTTTTATGTGTTTCAACATGTCCCATCTGCCTAAAAGTTTTTCCACATTCATTACAGCTGTAAGGCTTCTCTCCAGTATGGATTCTTTTATGTTGTGATAGTTGTTTATTACTAATGAAAGTCTTCCCACATTCATTACATTTATACAGTTTCTCACCTGTATGAATTCTCTGATGCTGAATTAAGTAGCTATTACTGCTGAAAGCTTTCTCACATTCATAACATTTATAGGGCTTCCCTCCAGCATGGATTCTTTGATGCTGAATTAGGTAGCTATTACTCATAAAGCCTTTCCCACACTGATTACATTTGAAGGGTTTCACTCCAGTATGAATTTTTTTATGCTGAATTAGGTAGCTATTACTGCTAAAGGCCTTCCCACATTCATTACATTTGAAGGGTTTCAATCCAATATGAATTTTTTGATGTTTGCTTAGGTAGTGTTTATTGCTGAAAGCTTTCCCACATTCATTACACCCAAATGGTCTTTCTTTAGTATGAATTAATTTATGTTTAATAAAGTGTGATTCCTGGCAGAAGGCTTTCCCACAATGATTACATTTATAGGGTACCTCAATAGTATGGATTTTTTTATGTTGGTCTAAGTAGTATTTGTTACTGAAGACTTTCAAACACATATTACATTCATAAGGCTTCTGTCTAGTATGAATCATCTTATGGGTTTTAAGGTGTTGTTTCTGCTTAAAGGCTTTGCCACATTCATTACATAAGTAGGATTTCTCTCCACTATGAATTTTCTTATGTTGAAAAAGGTTTATCCAGGAACTAAAGACTTTTTCACATTCTTTGCATTTATGGGGCTTCTCTCCAGTACGAGTTGTTTGATATGCAATTAAGTATTGTTTACTGTGGTCAGTTTTTCCATGTTCATTACATTCAAAAATTTTCTCCTCACCACTATAAACACTTTGAGGTTCAGGAACCTGTGATTTGATGCTGAAGTCTTTACCAACTTTATCATGTTTAGAGAGTTTTCCTTGAGGATATGTCCTATGGGAATTCATATGTTTTGAATGGTGAATGAATGGCTTCTTGAATTTCTTATGTTGAGATAGTTTCTCTCCTAAGCAGATTCTATTATGTTCACTTAGGTCTGAAAACAGATTGAAGCTCTTCCCAAGGTTGTCATATTCATGGACACATTTTTTTCCAGGAATCTTCTGTTGGGTAGTGAGGATTGATCCCAGACTGTATTTCAGTCCAAATGTATTATGTTCAGGAAGAAAATCTAAGAGGGAGCAAAAGGTGTCAATATTCAATGCTCAATGACAAAATTAAATGAATTAATACTAAGTTTTAGATGCTATCACATTCATGAAGAAGAATGAACATTACGCTGGTACAGGTAGAAGAACATTCCTAGAAAGGCAGTGAAGTCCAGATAGTAACAGAACTGAATTACAGAGGACTTCAGGAATGCCTTAATTATCAGAAAATGGAAAGAGGTTATTTCTAACAAATAGATTTCTTAAACTAAAGGGAATATCTAGGAAAAAATATTACTTATTTTTAGAAAATTATTAATCCCAAAATAGCAACATCAATTTAACAAGTGCAGATTGTACACAGCAAAGCTCATTTTCTTTAAGATGTATGAAGAAGTGCATGACTGATATAGAGAATAGGTGACTATATTTAGCAATCTACTTGACAACATCTTAGAAGATATCTTTCCAGACAAAGAATACCTCTTTTTCTGAGGCTGTAGGGAAATATGAGGACAAAAAGATCAGGAGAATATAAGATGAGGAAGTACTTAAAGAGGGACAACCACAATCCTTCTCCAGAGCCTTGGGGGTCTTTTACAATCAGGTCCACTCTAACATTCCAAAGGGAATGCATCCTTACTGACTAGCAGTGGTACAGCCTGCAATCATCTATAACCATCTGCCTGGTTTTAATTCACTCACCCACATAAATGCTTTTTAGGACTTCTTCCATTGGTAGCCATGGGACTTCTCTTCTCTCCAACTGAGAAATCAGAAGTGGTTTGGAATCTGGAAGTCCTTGCTCATCAGGAAACATTTGGAAAGATGCTGAGAACAGAGGGATATTTAAGAATTCAATCTTAATCTCTTTCTCCTTAGGAAAATAGAGAGCAGTCTAGAAAGGATCTCATAAGGATGCTATATATTATGGTTCAATCACATCAAATATGGAAGATAACTGACAGGTCTGACTTAGGTTCAAACACAATTAGTTTATTTCTGCACATTCCCTACAAAGACTATATATAGAAATCTTCCATGTCTCCAAAGAGCTATTGGAATAGGAACTTGAGTACAGAAGTTTTTGTCTTTTCTAAGCACAAAGTAGACAAAATATAGCTTCAAAAGCAGCATTATAAAGCTGCTGATTTCCAGTTGTAAAAAGTCAAGGCCTTTCCTCCGGAGAGGGAACAGGAACATATCACTTCTTCAAACCAAAGGATAAAGAGGCCTTTCTATATTACATGTATTCATGAGAAGGCTCTAAACACCAAGTCAGAACTCAGCAAATCACTTGAGACATTCCATGACCTTTATGAAATGAGAATGTAATGCCCTTCTAATAGTCAGATAATTCATGAGAGAAAAGCTATCCTTACCAAGGGAGACAAAGTTCTCATAGTTTTCAAGCATCACATTCCAGAAAAGGTCCTTCTCAGCAGGATCCAACAGGCACCATTCCTCTTGGGTGAAGTCTACAACCACATCTTGCAGTGTTAACAATTTCTGAAATAGTCAAAAACATTTCCATGCATTCATGGACCATTCTTCATATGAAACATGAGGAAGCCATGAAATTGGTTGCACCCATAGTGAGTAGTTCCCATAGAATCAAGGAATTGGAACATTCCATGTCAAGTATTCCTTGAGAATTTATTTACTATCTTCCCCACTTTATACTAGACTTCGTAAATTATAAATAATTTTAATTTATTGCTCAAAGTCAACCTTAAAAATCATTCTGGGGGCAGCTAGGTGGCACAGTGGATAGAGCACCGGCCCTGAAGTCAGGAGGACATGAGTTCAAATCCGGCCTCAGACCAAACACTTGACACTTACTAGCTGTGTGACCCTGGGCAAGTCACTTAACCCCAATTGCCTCACAAAAAAAAAGAAAAAAGAAAAATAAATCATTCTGCTCAATAAAGTCGAAGTAAAACATTCAAGTTATTTTTAAATTATTTTTGTTCAATTAACAAGCATTTATTTCCTATCCCCACCTCTCTCACCATTGAAGAAGAAAAAAGAAAAACAAAACCCACTGAAAAATATGCACAGTCAAGCAAAATAAATTCCCACAATAGCCATGTCTGATGCTATTATAACCATATCCCAGCTTCTAACTCTCATAGGAAATTTCTATTATCAGGGTAAGCAAATAGTAGAAGTTTGCCATTGCAATACTGGATTTATTAGTTACTAGATTAATACTAAGGCATCTGAATTACTGTAATAAGCTGCAAGTGGGAAAGATCTTGCTGTTTTGACCTCAATTTATAGTCATTCCATGGTCTAAGCAAGAGTTAAATCAGTGCTTGAGCTTGTCATATGTATAAGATTCAGTTCCTGTAGTATCTCATTCTTTTAGAATGATATGAGTATAATTAGACAAAGCTAGCGAAGCCCGTGAAACAGATGTAAATCTCTTAAGTCGTGAAGTTAAAGTCATGAACCTCTTTTGTTTATGTTTTAAGGAATAGGATTTCAGTACAGTCAGTTATATTAGTGGAGAGTAGTAACTTATGAGCTATCTTGTATTATCTTAAAGGGAAATATGATTTTACTCTTCTTTGTTATTTAATCTGGGATTATAACTTATGTGTGGAGCAAGGGTGAGGAACCTGTAGCCTCAAGGCTGCATGTGGCCCTGTGATTGAATCCAAACTTCACAGAACAAATACTCACACTTAAGGACCTACAGGACCATGTGGGGCCTAGAGGCCACAGGTTCCCCACCCCTCATGTAAAGCATGCCCCGAAATACATGCAAACTACTTAAGAGTCACTTTAAAGATATTCTCATTGCTTAAAGAGATTCTGAGAGCAGTATCTATGTTCATGTCCATTTGAACATGGTTATTAACTAAACATGTTTTACTATAGACAATTTTTCACATTAGTTGTTCTCTTTATACAATTTGAGATTATTATATTTACACATCCTATCCCTAGTCTTTTGTTATTTGTTATTAAGCATCTTAAAGCAAAATCATTTGTGTAATGTTGAACCTAGGGATAAAAAAGCATATACTTACCATGAGCATTACTTACATCAAAATAAATGGTTATTTTTCAAGATGAATCTCTTACTGTTACCATTGTGAGATTATAGTCAATACTTGTTATCAAGGAAATGTGATCCTTGAGAGCTAAATCCACCAAAAGTTATGATTATTGGAACTTGTTATTTTAGACCTTATGGGACTATAACTAATATTCTGAGTCTGTTTCCAGGTATGATTATCAAGGAGTGCTGTTAAGCCAATGATCCATGATATGAGCAACCCTATGGGTTTGACGTCCATGAACTACAGGTGGAGTTCTCATAGGAAAGGTTGGGGGCATGGGCTCTTGGCATGGGCCAAGATCGGATTCTCCTAACTCAATTTCACCACTATGAAATTTCTTCTTGAATAGAAAATATCCCATCTGGCTGGCTTTAATCCTGTCTCAATGCAATTGGCTATCTATATAACTTTCACCTGGAATTGACATGAAGTTAGGGAAGCATTATTCCCTTACTGTGTAACTATGTTCCTGATTCTTCTTTTATGGAAAATTTCTATAATCATGTTAGATGATCAGTATAAATGCAACTAAGAAATTTTTTTAAGGTTAAAGCTGGACTACATCTGAGTTACTATAGTGAGATGCAGGTATAAAATTTGAGCTATTTGGCCAAGAATTTTAGTTCTTTCTATATTCTGAACAACTAAGTAAATAAGTATTTAGCCTTGTCATCTGCTGTTATTAATTATATATTCAGGTATAAGATAAGGTTCTTTAATTTCTCATAATAGTATGGGGACAATTAGGCAAATTATGTGAAGACTTGTGAAACCAGTATATAATTCTGTTATTTGTGAAGTTAATGTTGTAACTGACTCAGTTCTAAATTAATGAATAGCAGCACAATTAGTTATCTCAAATGAAAAATGGCTTTTGGTCTATCTTATAAATGATTTAAACAGAGATCCACTTTTACTAGGGGTTATTCATTTGAACATGGATAGAAGTTGAAAATGTTTTATTATAAACAACTTGCTTGATATGCACTATTTTGATATTAATTATTCAATGTATTCATATATCCCATCCTGGAATCTTTTGTTACAATTGAAGTTAATCTGGCAACTTTTAAATGAATTCATTTTTATATTAGAGTTCATCTTCTTATACAAAGTATTCTTTTATTAATTCCTTAGCAGAATCTTATCCTTCTAAAGGGGGAATGAATAATGCCAAGTATAAAAATTGGGTTCTAATTTTCAGTTTGTATTTGAGTTTCTTAGATGTATCAACATGACACTGACTAACATAAAAATATAAATTCTGGTCTAAAGGGTTCCAAATTTTATTTTCTAATAGAGACATAAAGTATAAGCTAACTTTCACTATTTTACCTGGTTATTGGCAAAGTAAATTTAAATTTGTGTTAGGAATAATTTTGAAGATTTTTTTTTAACAAGAGAGGAAGATCTCTACAAGTAACCCAAATCACAGAAGCCAATCAGCTGGAAACTGCTCTGAGACCACACCTAAACCAGAGGGCTACATCAGATGTTTCCAGACTATCAGATGACTGTATGAGATGAGACTTCTATGAAATGGACAATTTTATTTTCTTATTGTTTACTTTTCTTTTTGTGCCTCTTATGTGTAATGTCCACTTTTTAAAGGGGATTGGCCCCTTTAATTTTATCAAATCAGCGATTGATCTTTCCCTTTCCCCCTCACATTCTTTCCCCTCATAAGCTCCATAGTTTGAAACCCTTGATGAAGTGCTTGTCATATCAGTTAGTGATTCATTGAAGAGACTGTGTCTACCAACAGAATCAAATGAGGGAATGAGAGAAGTAATTGTTAATAACCAATGATTTGAGAAGTCCAGAGTTTTCCCCCTTTTTCTAACGTCCTCATTTCAAGGCTTAGCCTCTACAGGACAGGGCTCATGATAGTATATAGGATTAACATTCTCCTCAATTTAGGTATTGCTACTCCACCCAACCTTACAAGGAATTTAATCTAAGGTGAAACTCCAGTCCATTGTCTTCTACTCTGGCTTGGGCTGGGGATATAGATCCTTTGTCTAGATTTCCCAGAGGGTGATTTGGAAGTAAATGTCATGATCAAAATTACATCCCCCTCAACCCCTCATTAGAATAGGTCCACATCTCATTATAATATTCATTCTCTTTCATTAATTGTTAACCAATCAGAGTTGATTTCCACGCTCAAGAATACCCACTCTTCCAAGAATTTATAAAGTGTGAGCCCACTGCCATGATTCATCTTTGGTCCAACAGAGATGGCCAAATGACCATCCCTTTTATAAATAATAGTCTAGCATTATTAATAGAATGATTGATTACCTAGAAACTATGTCTCTCGAACTTTTTAAATGTCACACATGACTATGAAGATAGGGTCAACCATTTTCCCAATGCTTTCAATATTATGTTGTCTTCACCATGGAGCTCATCTTTGTGTTTTATCTTGAATGTATTTTTATGCAGTCTGACAACACTTTAATACTTTCATCACAAAAAGGTGGAATATAGAAGACCTGAAAGTTATGTTTCCAGATTTGAGAGCTAAAGATTTGATTTCATGTGAAAAACAGCTTTCACCAAAGACACACACACAGGGATGTATTGGGGCTGTTAAGTAAATTTTTTTTTTGGTGCCCTCTTATTACTTTGGGCAAAAAACCAAGCAAACAAAAACATACCTTGTGATGCTCCTGATTCACTCTATAGTTATACACTCCTTTTCTAATCCCTCAAAGATCTTGTTTTTTTTTTTTTTTTCATTTCTTTAAGACTCACTTTGTAGTGTCTCTATATAGATAGGTACTGGGTGTGCTACAGCATATTCACTCCTAGATAGTTTATGCATTTTGTAGTTATTTTGGATGGGACTTCCCTTTTTACTATTACCTCCTGAACTTTGTAATAACTATATTAAAATGGTATTGCCTTTTGTGGGTGGGTTTATTTTCTAACAATTCTGTAAAGTACTTTCCCTAAAATGCAGATCTGATCATGTCACTTCCCCCCACATCCTCCCCTCAATAAACTCCAGTGGTTCCTTTCACTTTCAGGAATTAATACAATATGCTCAGTTTGGCCTTCAAAGCCCTTCATAACCCAGCCACCTCCTACCTTTCCAGTTTTCTTATGCTTTTCTCCCTGACATGTATTCCATGATCCAGTGACAGTAGCCTCCTGACTGTTCTGCAAACAAGACACGCCATCCCATCTCTGGGCATTTTCTCTGGCTGCCCCCCATGTTTGGAATGCTTTCTCTCCTTGCTCCAACTACTGACTTCTCTGATTTCCTTTAATAAGTCCCAACTAAGATTCTACCTTCTACCGGAAGCCTTCCTCAGCCCTTCTTGATTCTAGTGCTTTCCATTTTAATTATCTCCTATTTATCCTATAATATAGCTTGTTTGTACACACATATTTGTTTATTGTCATCCTCCCCCCTCCCCCACACCAGATTGTGAGCTCCTTGAGACCAGAGACTTCATCTTTTGCCTCTTTTTGTTCACCTAGCACAATACCTGGCACATAATAGGTACTTAATATTTATTAATTGTTTGAATGAGACACATCACTTTTCTGTACCTCGGATAACTCATATATCATATTTGTCCACATGATTCTTAAGACACATTCCAACCTTAAACATGATTCCAGAGGATTAATGATAAAGAATGCTACCCATCTCCTCAGAGAGAGAGAGGTGAAGGACTAAATATGGAAAGTGAGACACAAATTGTTGAACCTGGACAATACAGTTATTTGTTTTGCTTGACTATGCATGTTTCTTACAAGACTTGTTTTTCTTTTTCTACAGTATGGGGAGGGGGAACAGAAGGTGAAAGTGGGAGGGAGAGAAAAGATTTTTGCTGATTGAAAAAAACCGAAAAAATTGTTTCAATTTTTAAATTCAAATTGTTTCAATATTGAATTCAAAAATTCAATTGTTGATTAAAAAAAAAAATAAGTTTTAAAAAGATATGAACTTTAGGAGCCCTGCATCAGACATAAGAAGAAGCAAAGTCTTCTAAGAAACAACAATTGATGTTTAAATCCCTGAGTATGATTTGTTGGAAGAAGAAGGAGTTCAAGTGAATGAAATGTGTCCAAACTTTTAGGAATGAAACTACTTCTCAGGAGGGACAGAACAAAATAACTTACGTGGGACAAGGCTGTTAGGCACCCAGAAGTCATTCTCTTTGCCACCTGGATTCTCACTTTTTGGTCAAAGTCTTGAGAAGAGAAAACTGGGGAAGGAGAAATATGTTAAGCAGAAAATCAATCTTACCTTGCATTTCCTAAACTCACCAAGACAGAAATGTGAGCACCCAACCTGGGCATCAGTTCCATGGTCCTCTACAGAAACAGAACTCAAACCTAACAAAGAACAAACCTACCTTCACCTAAAATCAAAGAGAAGAGCCACAGACATTAGTGCCCAAGACCTGGCCTCGAAGCCATCACTTCTAGCAAGTTCCAAGGGACAGGGCTCCAGGAAAGGAAATTAGTTGACATGAGTTAAATTCATAGAAATCACTTCTACATTCTGCATGGATACTGAGTATGCAAACCAAGCTCTCTATGGCTCGACCACCCTTTACTGAATTAAGAAAAATATTTCCATTCCCCTCTATTCCTTACAGGATGTGCTTTGGATAAAACTTTGTGACACTAATGCACTGTTGGTGGAGTCACAAACTGTTTGATCATTCTGGAGGACAATTTGGAACTATGCCCAAAAGGCTATACAACCTTTTGACTCAGCAATATCACTACTAGGTCTATATCCTACAGAGATCAAAGAAAAGGAAAAAGGACTTATCTGTACAGAATAATGATGGCAGCTCTTTTTATGATGACAAAGAATTGGAAATTGAGGTAATTCTGATCAATTGGGAAATAGCTGAAGAAGTTGTGGTAAATGATTGATAGAATAATATTATGCGCAGTAGTAGCAATATTGTAACAATGATCAACCTTGAAAGACATAACTACTCTGATCAAGACAATGATCCGAGGCAATTCCAAAGGAGCCATGATAAAAAATACTATCTACCTCCAGAGAAAGAACTGATGAGTTCTAAGTGCAGATTGAAGCAAACGTTTTTCACTTTCTTTATTTTTGTTTTTTTTTCTGTGTTGTTGTCTTTTGCAACATACTAATATGGAAATGTGTTTTCATGACTTCACATGTATAATTGATATCACATTGCTTGCCTTCTCAAGGGATAGGGAAGGAGCAGGAGGGAGGGAGAGAATTTGAAACTCACAATTTTTTTAAAATGAATATTAACATTAAATGAATAATTAACATTTTAAATGAATGTTAACATTGGGACATACTTAATGAAATAAATAAAAATATATTTATATCAGAAAATAAAAAAGAAAATTATGTGACAGGACAGGAAAATAAATAACAAATATGCCTAATAGAGCATTGACATCCCTCCCCCCCTCCCCACACACACATACATATACTTTTCAACTTCCTTTTGTGTGATGTCTTCCTCCATTAAGGTGGAAGTTGCTTGAGGGCAGGAGCTATCTTTCTTCCTTTCTTTCTTTCTTTCTTTTAATTTATATCCCCAGAGTTTAGCACAGTGCCAGGTCCACAGTAGGTACTTAATAAATGTTTATTGATTGACTGAAGTATGAGGATAATAGGAAGGTACCATGCTACCTTTCAAAATTTCAAATCACAAAGCCCAAAGGTACTGAAATATTTTAAAATTGGGAATGCTGAGATACCTACTGCCTGTGATCTGTGAAAGACTGTGGGATATCACTGATAAAATTCTGGTTTCTAAAATGCACAGAGAACTGACACAAATGCATGATACCAAAAACTGTGCCATAACAGATCGGTGGTCTAAGGAGATCAACAAGCTGTTTTCAAAAGAATTACAAACCTCAAATGGCCACCTAAAACAAGGTCAAAATTATAAAAAAAAAAAAAGAAAAAAAAACACACCATATAAACTGGCAAAGATAACAAGACATGGGAATAATAATATTAGGTAGCATTTGCATATCACTTTAAGGTCTGCAGAATATTTAACATATATTATTTATGATGGGGCAGCTATTAAGTAGCCTAACTATTGTGAATTTCAATTTAGAATTATGTAACAAAAGTGACTCTGTGACTCAATGATCACATTACTTGGCAGAAAATCCAGCAGTAGATGACTCAGAAATTCAAATAGAGACAAAGGTCCAATATATAAAAAAAAATGACACACAGGACAGATTCAAAGTGATCTACCAAGACTTGTAGGAAATGGAAAGTAAAATGAGCAAAACCATAAGAATAAATTATGTGACTACAGTAATATAAAGGAAAATAACTTACAAGACTTCAATTTCATATAAATGACTATTTTTTATCTTCTAGAACTGCCTCTATTACACCTTTTGCTAAAACAGTACACACTACACATTCCTGTGAAAAGTATGAAGAAATCACAACTATATATAGCCATACGGAAAAAATACTCTATATCACTATTGATTAGAGAAATGCAAATTAAAAAAACTTTGAAACATCATTTTACACCTATTAGACTGGCTAACATGATAGAAGGGGAAAATGACAAATATTGGAGAGCATGTGAAAAACTGGGACACTAATTCACTGTTGGTGGAACTGTGAACTGATCCAACCATTTTGGAGACCATTATAGAATTATGCCAAATGAGTTATTAAACTATCTACACCCTTTGACCCAGCAATATCACTATTCGGTCTGTTTCCCAAGGTGATTAGGGGAAAGAATGTTTACGTTCTAAAATATTTATAGCAGCTCTCTTTGTGGTAGCAAAAAAAACTGTAAATTGAGGAGATGCCTGCCAATTAGAGAATGGTTAAATAAATTGTGATATATGATTGTGATTGAATACTAGTCTGTGCTATAAGAAATGATGAGCTGATTTATTTTAGAAAAACACGGAAAGATTTGCATGAAATAATGAAGAGTGAAATGAGTAGAACAAAGAGAATGTCATACACAGTAATGGCAATATTATTCTAAGAACAACTTTTAACAACTAAGCCATTTTGAGCATTATAAATATTCAACTTAACTACAAAGGACCTATTGAAGGAAGATACTATCCACATCCAGAAAAAGAATTCATAAAGAGAAGTATGTATATTATGGTTTTACATATATATACATGTGTGTCTAATGGTAGCCTTCTCTAGGGTAGGGTAGGAAGGGAGGGAGAAAAAAAAGTAAAAAATGCACAGGAGAGAACAAGAGAAAACTTAGAAGGAAACAGAGAAAAGCAGGGTAACTTTGAAAATGAAGTGTAGTATTAATTACATAGTTTTTCATAAAAGTAAACTGTGTGAAATGGAAATTCATGGCTTTATATTGAATCCTCCTTTTATGTTGTGCTGTGTATATGGAAGTGTTCTGTCTTTTTGTATTTAAGTTCAAAATGAATAAAAAAATTTTTAAGTACAAGATATGCGCCCCTTCTAATTTTTTCAATGGTAAGATCATCAACATTCAGGCCACATTCCAATTTTGAATTTACTATGGAATATAGTGTATTATGTTGGTCCAAATATATGCCTTCTTTCCAGTTGTCCCATAAGTTCTTGCCAAATAATAAGTTCTTTCCCAAGTCATTTAGAACTTAATAAGTTCAATTATGTCTGATTCTTCTGCATCTAGCTTGTTCCAGTGAGGTACAGAATGAAGCATACATTTTTCAGACATAGCCTATGTGTTGATTTGTTTTACTTGATAATACTAATTTGTTAAAGGGTAGAGATTACATTGGGAGGGAGCAGCTGGTCAGTAGTGACAGATACAAAAAAAGAAAGAAGCATCAATTAAATATTTTTTGAGATACACAGATGAGAGAATGAAGTTTATATGTGGACACAAATAAGCAGGGCAGCTTTGCTATTACCATCCTAAATTTAATAGTCAGAAAAATAATAATAAAAATAATAAAAACTATTCCTAACAATTTCAGAACTTCTTTACAATCTCCTTTCTTGTTCTTTATGTAGTGAAATGTTTGTGTTTATTGGTGTTTAAGTTCATAATGAAAAAGAAAATTTAATTTAAAATAGAAAATTATACATATATGTTATGTACCCACATATACATAAAACACAAAATGAAAGGATAATGCTATTTCTTTTCAAGGACCTGAGGAATATTAATAGTTGCCATTTATATAGAGATTTAAGGATTACAAAGTATTCTGCACACATTACTTAATCTGGTCTTCCAAACAACTCCATGATACAGGTGCCATGACAAATGAGTAAACTGAAGCTGTTTAACAAAGATTAATATATAATACAATAACAAATTATATATTATAGTATATAGTATATAATATATATAGTATGTAATATATAAAAATTACATCTTTATTTACATATAATTGGTTTCCTATGAATTTTGTTTTATACATTTTAAAACCCAGTTGTGAGAGTCCATAGACTTCATCAGACTAACCAAGGTATCCAAGAGCCTAAAAGGGGTTAGGAACTCTGGCCAAAGAAAAGGTCTTCAGGATTGTACCTGACATATATTGACTTATACTGCCAGAAGTCACACAGCCAGTAAACATCTGAAAAAAGATTTCAACTCAGGGCTTCCTGATTTTCAAATTTTTATCTCTATCCACTAACCCAGTTTGAAAGAAGTTGGCAATAAAAGAGAAAAGAACTGAAAAGAAAGACTAAATAATTAATGGTAGAGAGAACCCTAGTAATCATCTCAGTCAATCCCCTTATTTTAGAGGATGTAACTTAAAAACCTTAAGTGATCTTTTCATAAAGCACAGGCCTGACCAGGTCACATCCCTCCTCAACTGAACTCCAAAGCTTCCCTATCAACTTTGGGACCAAATATAATTCCTATGTCTGGCTTCTAAAGTCCTCTTTAAACCTAACCTCAAACTACCCTTCCAACCAATGCTACCCCAAACTCCCTTTCCTATACTCTATGGTCCAGCCAACTGGCCTTGCTCCTCACCCATATTCATCTCATCTTTGCGTTATCCACACCTAGGATATATTTTTAGCTTAAAAGGGCCAACGTCTCCCACTGAACCTTGGGCAATCTCCAGTCATCCTGATCGACATCTGGCCACTGGACCCAGATGGCTCTGGAGAAGAAAGTGAGGCTGGTGACTTTGCAGGGCCTTCCCTCACTCAAATCAAAGTCAATTGCAAGTTATGTCATCATTTCCCCGATGTCATGGTCGTCTTCTAGAACGAAGGACAAACCACAATATTCCAGTCTCATCTTTGCTTCTTAGAACTCCTTGTTTCCTTTAAAACTGAACTCTAACGCCACCATCTACATGAAGTCTTTATTGATATCTCCTAGTTGCTCATGTCCACAATAAAAAATTACCTTGTATTTATCTTGAATATATTTGTGTGTGTTTATGTGTATAGCATGTCACAACATATGTAAATGTTCTGTCACTGAAAGAAAGCTCCTTGAAGGTAGGGACTGTGTCATTTTTATCTGTATATCTCTAGATCTGGTACATAGTAGGTACTCAATAAATGTTAGTTAACACATGAAGAAGACAGTTAAGTAACAGAACCAGGATTCAGACCAGGTCTTCTTAAACCAAATATGATCCTCTTTCCACTGGGCCATGATGATGAGGATGAAAAGCAGGGCTGTGCTTGTAAATGTTTAACAGCCAGGCTTCTGAAAAAAAAATAATCTATTTACATGCATAAATTTATTATAAATTTTACGGATATAAAGTATGCATGTCACATAATTTTCAAAAAATAATGGCTCATATAATATTCTTTGTTATAAATTCCATATAGCTATTTGTTTCTCAGGGAATATTTTCATTGATTTTTGCCAGTCCCTGAATCAGAAGTCAACCTATGTTTGAAACCATGAATGACAAATGTAGTTGAGCACCAATCCTTTTGTTGTTAACTCTTTCCCCAAACTTACTGTCATATCCAATATGTGATGTTAAACAATTTTCCACCCTCATACACATTATATTCATTAAATTGAAACCTCTATCCTCTTTAGTGCTATATTTTTAGTTTTCTGCATAGTGGCAGAGATCAGAACATTGTTTGTTTCTACATTACAAACAAAATTCTGAAAATCTTTCAAATCAATTTCATATTTTAAAATTTCACTTCCATGATATATTTTTTTTTTCACCAGTTATCTGAAGTGAGTTGTTCCTAAGACCGAGTAGATGGGGGCAGCTAGGTGGCACAGTGTATAGAGCATCTGCCGTAGAGTAAGGAGAACCTGAATTCAATTCCGGCTTCAGATACTTACTAGCTGTGTGACCCTAGGAAAGTCACTTAAACCCAATTGCCTCCAAAAACAAAAAATAAAATAAAACAAAGACCAAGTAGATGGTTCTAATGAATCAGGATAATTAAAAATGCTTTCATCCTTTCTGTCCTCTTCCCCCCCCCCCAAAAAAAAGAAGTTGAGTGTTGAATTACATTTTTTCTAGTAACATATTCCTAGGAAAAGTATTAAATTTATTTTTTTATTAAATAAAATGTAAAATGTGCCTGACAGATCTTCAATTTGAGATTTGTGCTTTCCAGTAAAAACAAACAAAAGAACCTCTAAATTTTCCAAAGCTCTTATTATGTTTAATTTTTGCTCTTGCTGAATGAATCTTGATTGCAGTGCAATTGAAAATAATGAAAAATCTTTTAAGACTGTCAATCATTACAGAAAAGACTTGCAAGAAATTAATGTTACCTAATCACTTTGCCAAACTAGAATAAGGAGAAAAATGCATATATAATGCAGAATGTGTGTGCCATAGAGCAGTAGCTGCTCATAAACTACATGCCATCCATCCTTGTCCTGGTACTGGACCAATTTTAATCATTTCAACATCAAGTTCTTTAGCTCAGTTTGGTTTTTATTAGATTGGTGATAGAATAAATTATATCCAGAAATATTTTAAATAATTAGCTTGTCTTAGTTCAGATAATGATTGTCAAATAATAATTGCACGCCATTTTAAGAGCCTAAAAATCACTTAAACAACATTGTAGCTACTCCAGACTTTCTTTCCAGCATTGTTTTAGCACCATCAGAACAAAAAGGAATTGGGTTCATCTTCGATTCATTATTAAAGCTACAACCATTAAATTAAATTATTAGACAGTAACATATTCAAAGTACACGTTACTGTAGCAACCTCACTTGTTAGGAGCTGACTGAATTCAGAATCGGTGGTGTTTCACACGGGTTCACAGAATTCCTGAAAATTTAAAATTGGTTTCTTGGGAGCCGGTACACCCTATCAGGAAGGCACTAAATCAAGGGTTCTTAATCTGGGGTCCATGGATCCGCCCCCAAGGGGCCTAGAGATCGATTTCAGGGGGTCTAGCACTTTGGATGGAAAAAATGTCTACTAAAATGCAATTGGTTTCCGATGTATTTTTGTTTGATGTATTTTTAAAAACATGATTCTCAAAAGGGTCATCAGACTGCCCAAGGGATCCAGGACACAAAACGGGGCTGGGACCCCTGGCCAAAGGCAAGGTCTGCAGGACCCTCGCTGACACACAGTCACTAAAGCCTTCACACACACGATCTCCTCAGAACAACCAGGGAGGTCAGAGGTCTTGGTGGAGAACGAGGTTCGGGGCACCCGAGCCTCGGACCCGGCTGGTCCTGACCCCGAGGGAGGAGTCCCGGCTCCTGGGCTCTCGTTCCGACCCCAGCACCTGCCACACGTGCGACCCGGGAGACTCACCTCCGACGCATGTGGCGGCCGGAGCCCGGCTCGCCTCCCCCATCCCTTCCCGGGTGGGAGGTCCCGCTGCGGGACCCAGTGCGGCCCCCACCCCCACCTCAGACAGCCCTAGCCCCTCTTCAGTCCCGCACTGCCCCGCCCCCACATCCTGCGCGGTCCCCGCCCCCTCTACCGCCACCAAGTCCTTCCCCCCACCTCCCCAGCCCTGGAGGGGTAGAAAGAGGGGTGCCCAGCCAGTCTTTGTCCAGGTGGACAAGAGCCTTGGGGAGGGGAAGAGAGGAGGAACGAGAAGGGGAGAAGGAAGAGAGGAGGAGCAGGCAGATACGCGCGCTTGCACACCCACGGTCATGCTCACACTCACTCACAATCACTCACCAGCTGCAAAAAAAAATGACAGGCAAGCATTCCTACAGTCCTGGAACTGCGCCTGCGCATTTTCCAGGAACGAACTCTGATTCCCAGAATCCATCGGGAAGATGCGCATCCGGTCTCCCGCGGGGTGGATTCTGGGAAATCAGAGTCTAGTCCCATGAACCCATCGCAGTCCGCAGCCTTCTGGGAATTGTAGTCCAGCAGCTATATATGCGCCAGGCCTCTTACAGAAGTGCCAGTCAACCGAAAGGCATTTATTCAGTGCCTACTATGTACCAGTCTCCGTACTAAGGCATACAAAGAGAAAAAATTAATTGTCCCTGTACTCAGGGACTTTACCTCCCACAGGGGGAGACGTGCCTATAAAAGTGGTTACAACATGTATAACTAAAAGAAACACCACGAGCAATTCAATCACTATCTGTGATTCTGGGGAATAGGGATGCTGCAAGTCGCCCACCTCCTGAGAAAGGTGACAGCCCCAGTGTAGAACGAGGCATATTTCTTTGGACAGAGCCGGCCAATCGGAGAATCTGTTTTACTCAACGATGCATATTTGTTACAAGGATTTTGTTTTTCTCCCCCGCCCCAGCCCTCCTGGTGGAATGGAGAGCAACCAGTGCTAAGGCAGGGACACGGAAAATAGAATGTGCTAGGTGAGAAAGAGCATGAAGGCTGTTTGTGTGGCCCCCCAGGAAAGTGCAGAGGAATAACCTCGAATATACCTAAAAAGTCATCCATGCCCAGGTCTGTCTTGTAGCACATCTTTATGCTTAACCTCCCGCAAAGAATGATACTGACCTGACCCGGTCAATTTCAATTATCCATTTTTCAATTAACCAATCCACAGAGGTCTCAGAGTTTCTCCTTCCCTAAAACTCTTTAGACTATCTGCAGACTGGTAATGAAGTTGAATGGTAAATACTTTGGCCACATACTTGGAGCACAGGACTTACTGGAAAAGACCCTGATGCTGGGAAATATTAAAGTCAAAAGAAGAAGGGGATGACAAAGGATGGGATGGATAGATAGTATCATGGAAGTGACGCATGCTCTTGGACGGACTTCAGAAGATTGTGCAGGGTAGGTTTAATATTAGGAAAACTATAAACATAATCGGCCACATTGATAACAAGAACAACAAAAATTATGTTATCAACACAGAAAAAGCTTTTGATAAAATACAACACTCATTTCTGTTAACAAAAAAAAAAACCAACAACAACAAAAGACCATGAGAACATAGGAGCAAATGGACCTTCCATTATATGGTAAATAGTATATATCTAAAATCAAGAGGCAGCATTATACGGGATGGGAATAAAGTAGAATCCTTTCCAATAAATTTATCAGTGAAGCAAGGATCTCCACTGTCACATTACTATTTAATGTTAGTGCCAAAAATGCTGGCCATAGCAATAAGAGAATAAAAAGAAATTGAGGGAATAAGCATAGGCAAAGAGGAAAGAAAAGTATCACTTTTTACCGATGATTTGATTTGGTACCTAGAAAGCCCTGGAGAACTAAAATTTCATTGAAACAATAACTTCAGCAAAGTAGCAGAATATAAAATAAATCCACATAAATCAACAGCATTTTTGTATATTACCAACAAAATCAAGCAGGAAAAGATAGTGGTATTCCATTCAAAATAAGTGAAGTGAAATAAGTGAAAATATTTGGTAGTCTACTTACCAAGATAGGAACAGGAATTATGTAAATTCAACTCTATGGAAATGCAACTTTATGGAAATAAAGACAGACCCAAATGATTGGAAAATATTAACTGAACATAGGTCAAGCTAATATAGCAAAAGTGATAAAGTTACCAAATTCATTTCTTTATTTAGTTTTGTACGAATCAAATTACCAAAGGATTATTATGTAGAAATAGAAAAAAATAATAAAATACATCTGGAGGTACAAATTTGGTCAAGAATCTCAATGGAAATAATTAAAAGTGGGAAGGGAGAGATCCTAACAACATAAAATCTTAAACTAAACTACAAAGCAGTAATCAGCAAAACAATTTGGTCCTGATTTAAAAATAGATCAATTTTTTTGTGGTAGCAAAGAACTGGAAATTGAGGGGATGCCCATCAACTGGGAAATGGCTGGACAAGTTGTAGTTTATGATTGTCATGGAATATTTATTGTGCTATAAGAAATGGTGAGCAAGATGGTTTCAGAAAAACCTGGGAACACTTATATAAACTAATGTAAGGTGAAGTGAGAAGAGTCAGGAAATCATTGTACACAGTAATGGCAACATTGTATGTGTTCTCTTTTGTAACACGACTAATATGGAAATGTTTTTCATAACTGCACATGTATAATCTATATCAAATTGCTTGCCTTCTCAAGGAAGGGGGAGGGCAGAGATGAAGGAAATTTGGAATTCAGAAATGATAAAAACATGAATGTTAAAAATTGTTTTTACATGTAATTGAGAAAAACAAAAAAAAATTAAAAAAAATAAAAATAGTTCAACCAGTGTGAGAGATTAGGTACACGACAAACAAAAGTAAATGAACATAGTAGCCTAGTGTTTGATCAACCCAAAGACTGCAACTACTGGTATTAAGAAACTTCTGTGACAACTAGACGTCTGTCTAAGAGAAATTATACCAATACCTTACAACAGTGGTGTAAAACTCAAATAGAAATTGGGGTCACTAATCCATATGTGAGGATCCCTGTAGGCTACTTATTGACTTAAGTTTTAAAATATAATATTATCTATGTCTTAAATTTTAAAATAATTAAGTTAATTATTTAATTTCCCTAATTACATTTTAATCTGGCTCCCACAACACTTACAAACAAGTACTGGGGAACACATGTGACCCGCTGGCCAAATGTTTGACACCTCTGCTTTATAGCAAGCACTATTTACCAAAATAAGATGCAAATAGATATATGACCCAGACATAGAAAGATAACATCATAAACAAACTAGAAGAATAAGAATGAAATGACCTTTCCTATACATGCACAGGGGAAGAGTTCAGAACCAAACAAAGAATAATGAGTATCACAGAAGATAAAGTGGATCATTTTGATTATTAAAAAAAAAATTAAGTGTTTGCACAAATAAATACAATACAGTGAAGGTTAGTGAACAGCCAGAGAAGTCTATGCCCCACTTTCCCAGGCCGGGCTCTTGATTCAATGCTGGTGCACTTAAGATCTGACTAGGTTCAGTTCTATTTAGGACTGGCAGCTATAACCTTCCACAAGTTAGCTGAAGCAGAACAATTATAATTCCACCATTCTCTTCTTGAGGTCTTCTGTGCTTCACACCCTTTGGCGAAGTTAGAATAGGCCTCTAGAGAACTCCCTTTGCTACTGGTTCCCCCATTCCTTGACCTCATCACTCCATCAACAATGTGGCAGCTGCCATGGCAAGCCCTTTGTCTGAAAACCGTATGTAAACAGGAGGTCCCAGCAGCTTTGAAGCTTTGACTGGAGAACACATCCCACTGCATATCTGGGTCACCAACCCGCATGCTGCCCCATTGGACATCAGGGGTATGGGAAGCCCATTCTTATTCCTGCCAAAGTCAATGTCCATCTAAACTCTACCCTATGATACTATGCATTAATAATAATGTATTATTAATATTATTGTTTTATTTATTTGTATATATTATATATAAATATGTATTTGTTATTGTTATTAATGTATTAATAAACCATTTTGACCCATCCTAGTATTGTTGCATTCCATTCACCAAAACTCCACTACAAATTTATACGACAATTACAAGGGAAACGGTTAACTTGGTGGGGGTGTGAGTGGATCTTTGTTGTAAGTTTCACTGATAAAGGTATCATTTCTAAGATATATAAGGAACTGATTCAAATTTTCAAGAATAAGAATCATTCTCAAATTGATAAATGGTCAAATGATACGAACAAGCAGTTCTCAAGAAATCCAAGTCAATTCAAGTCATGATTCCTGGCATAAATCCAACTTGGACATAGTACACTGCTGATTGAATTTCTACTCATCTTTTAACCCCAAATCAAATGGCCACATGAAAAATCCCCCAAACCACTAATAATCAGAGATGTGCTAATTAAAACTACTCTGATGTTGTACCTCACACCCATCAGAGGAGGGGATTGCTGATCACATTAATGACATTGTAAAAAAAAAAAAATGAAAGAAAAGAAAGTGATAAATGTTGGAGAGGCAGTGGAAAAAGAAAAGGAAGTATTAAAGTAAGAAATGGGATGAATGTCTTTACACAGCAGTCAGTGGACATGTAATTAATTTCTTACAGAATATATCACTAGTCAATAAATGTTTGGATAAATTCACAGATGACTAAATTATAAATGTTATTAAACAAAAATTAAGGGTATTTGAGGTATTTTCCAAACCTGTGAGATCAACACTATAGAACACACGTACCACGTTGGCAACTGGGTGAGGTGATTTACATTACCAAGATGTTCATAATTATTTGTAGGCTTGGGTTTCAGGGCCAGCACTTCAGCAGTTTAATTCATTCTAGACGCTATGTCTAGAATTATGGTAGCTACCATCACATGGTGATGAGTATATTAGGTAGTGTGCATGTCCACCCACATGGCATAAGGCCTAACAACTCTCATCTAGGCATATGAACACCTACTTACTCTTTCGTAACACCTACTTACTCTTACTCTTCCTCATTCTAACCTGTTCTCACACTAGTAGGTCTAGATTCCCAGAGAAATACTGCTAGGCAATATCACTTAAATTTCCTCAGGGTGCTAGGCTTAATACACTCCCCCACTACCATGTTAGCTTTTGGGCCCTCACCGAAATGCTTCTATTTACACAACCAGCCACTCACAAAGATGATATTGTTCAACCTTAAAAATAACCATATACTTAACAATAAGGCAAAATCAATAATAATATTGCAGATATTATATTAAAGCAAGTGATTAAATAATCAATGCATCACATTCTACACATAAACCTAGGTCAAACAATTCACTTAGTATCATGGGAAAATGTAAGCACACAGTGAACAGAAACCTGGCACATGAAGGAAGAAAACTCATGTGCTTGGGGATAACTCAAAACTCTGGACTGCATATTTTGATGTCAAGGTTACATACAGGTACATATGGACAACGGGAAACTGCTTCTCTGTTTGCTGTTTGTTGGTCCTCATTAACATCTATCTGTGCAAATCCTCTTCTATACTGAAATATAGCATCTACAAGTTCCTTTAAGTTGCAATTACCCTTTAGAAAGTGTTTAGGAAGTGTAACTTTCTTATCTAAATAGCAGCTCCTTTTAAGTCAGAGACCTGTGAAGCTGATTAGGCTTACTATCTCTGGGCTATATAGACTAGCTCAATGAGTTCTTCAGTCATGAGGAAATGAGAGAAATCACTAACCATCAATTTATTGATTATTAGCTAGCCTCATTAATAAGATGATTATCAATTACCCTAAAACAATGTCTCTTGGGTTTTTCATTTGTCACACTTTCTCTTTTCTGCTTTTCTCTCTCCACACAGGACTGTAGGCACTTCTGAAAGATTTTGCCTCCCTTAAGCTACAGCAGGCACTAAAGGGCAGTTGGGGCAGCTAGGTGCTGTAACGGAGAGCATACTGGCCCTCAAGTCAAAAGGACCTGAGTTCAAATCTGGTCTTAGCATTATCTGCCTCAGTTCTGCAACTGTAAAATGAACTGGGTAAGAAAATAGTAAAAACCACTCCATTATCTCAGACAAAGTAAAAGCAAATTAAAACAGATAAGGAAAGAAATACACCTTGCTAAAAGGTACCATAGACAACAAAGTAATATCAATACTAAACATACATGTACCAAGTGGTATAGCATCCAAATTCTTAAAGAATTTAAGTGAGTTACAGAAAGAAATAGACAGCAAAACTATACTAGTGTGGGACTTCAATTGTCCCCTCTCAGAACTCAATAAATCCAACCAAAATATAAACAAAAAAGAAATTAAGGAAGTAAACAGAATATTAGGAAAAGCTAGATATGACAGACCTTTGAAGAAAACTCAATGGGAACAGAAGGAAAATACCTTTTTCTCAGCAACACATAGCACCTACACAAAAACTGACCATGTATTAGGACATAAAAATCTCAAAATTAAATGTAGAAAGGCAAAAATATTAAATGTATTCTTTCAGATCATAATGCAATAAAATTACATTCAATAATGGGCAGTAGAAAGATAGATTAAAAATTGATTGGAAACTAAATAATCTAAAGAATAAGTGAGTCAAAGAACAAATCATAGAAACAATCAATAATTTCATCAAAGAAAAAGACAACAATGAGACAACATACAAAAATTTATGGGATGCAGCCAAAGCAGTACTTAGGGGAAAATTTATTTCTCTAAATTCTTACACCAGCAAAATAGAAAAAGAACAGATCAATGAATTGGGCATGCAACTTAAAAAAAAAAAAACTAGAAGAACAAATTTAAAATCCCCAATTGAGCACCAAATTGTAAATCCTGAAAATCAAAGGTGAGATTAATAAGATTCAAAGTTTAAAAAAAAAAACTATTGTGCTAATAAATAAATCTAAAAGCTGGCTTTATGAAAAAAACCAATAAGGTAGATAAACTATTGGTTAATTTGATTAAAAAAAGAAAGAAGAAAACCAAATATCCAATATCAAAAATGCAAAGGGTTGGGGCACCTAGGTGGCGCAGTGGATACAGCACTGGCACTGAAGTCAAGAGGACCTGAGTTCAAATCTGGTCTCAGACCAAATACTTGACACCTACTAGCTGTGTGACCCTGGGCAAGTCACTTAACCCCAATTTCCTAAAAAAAAAAAATGCAAAGGGTGAAATCCCCACCAATGAAGAAATTAAAGCAATTGTTAGGAAATATTTTGTCCAATTACATGTCAATAAATGTAACAATCTGAGTGAAATAAGTGAACATTTATGAAAATACAAATTACCCAGATTAAGAGATCAGGAAATAGAATGCCTAAGTAACCCCATCTCAGTAAAATAAATTGAACAAGCCATTAATAAAATCCCTAAGAAAAAATTCTGCAGGACCAGATGAGTTCACAAGTGAATTCTACCAAACATTTAAAGAACAATTAATTCCAATACTATATAAACTATTTGGAAAAATAGGTGGAGTCCTACCAAACTCCTTTTATGACAAAAATATGGTGCTGATACCTAAACCAGGAGCTAAAACAGAGAAAGAAAATTATAGACCAATTTTCCTAATCAATATTGATGCAAAAATTTTGAACATAATTTAAATTAAATTAGATTTAAATTTACAAGGTGATTACATCAATATATCACAAGGATTATATACTATGACCAGATGGGATTTATACAAGGAATGAAAGGTTGGTTCAATATTAGGAAAACTATCAACATAATTGGCCGTATCAATAACAAAACCAATAGAAATCATATTACCTCAATAGATGCAGAAAAAGCTTTTGACAAAATACAGCACCCATTCCTATTAAAAACAATAGACATGGGGCAGGTAGGTGGTGCAATGGATAGAGCACTGGACCTGAAGTCCGGAGGACCTGAGTTCAAATCCAGCCTCAGACCAAACACTTGACACTTACTAGCTGTGTGTGACCCTGGGCAAATCACTAACCCCAATTGCCTAAAAAAAAAAAAAAAAAAAAATTAAACAAAAACAATAGATAGCACAGGAATAAATGAAGCATTCCTTAAAATGACAAGCAGTAGCTATCTAAAACCATCAGCAAGCATTATTTGTAATGGGGATAAGCTAGAAGCCTTCTCAATAAGATTAGAGGTGAAGCAAGGATGCCATTATCACCACTATTATTCAATAGAGTACTAGAAATGTTAGCTATAGTAATGAGAGAAGAAAAAGAAGTCAAAGGAATTAGAATAGGCAATGAGGAAACAAAACTATCACTTTTTGCAGATGATATGATGGTATACTTAGAGAGCCCTAGAGAATCAACTAAAAAACTACTTGAAATAATTAACGACTTTAGCTAAGTTGCAGGATATATAATAAACCCACATAAATCATCAGCATTTCTTTATATGACCAACAAAGCCCAGAAACAAGAGATAGAAAGAGAAATTCCATTTAAAATAATTGTAAACAATATAAAATTCTACCTGCCAAGACAAACCCAGGAACTATATGAACACAATTACAAAACACTTTTCACACATAAAGTCAGATCTAAACAACTGGGAAAATATCAATTTTTCATGGGTAGGCTGAGCCAATATAATAAAATTGACAATTCTGCCTACACTAGTTTATTTTTTTAATGCCACACCAATCAAACTACCAAAAAATTAAATAGATAGAGCTACAAAAAAAAAAAAACAACAAAATTCATCTGGAAGAATAAAAAGGTTAAGAATATCAAGGGAATTAATAAAAAAAAAATACAAAGGAAGGTGGCCTAGCAATACCAGATCTCAAACTATATTATAAAGCAGTAATCATCAAAACTGTCAAGTACCGGCTAAGAAACAGAGTGGTGGATCAGTGGAACAGATTATGTATACAAGACACAGTAGTCAATGACCATAGTAACCTAGATTTGATAAACCCAAAGACCCCAGCCTCTGGGATCAGAACTCACTAGTTGACAAAAATGACTGGGAAAACTGGAAAACAATAGGACACAAACCAAGTATAGACCAACCTCTTACACCATATACCAAGTTCAAAATGGGTGCATAATTTAGATATAAAAGGTGACACATACGCAAATTAGAAGAGCAAGGAATAGTCTACCTGTCAGATCTACGGGGAACAGAAGAATTCATGACCAAAAAAGAGATAGAACGCATTATAAAATGTAAAATAGATAATTTTGATTACAGTAAAATAAAAGGCTCTTATATAAATAAAACCAATGCAACCAAGATTAGAAGGAAGGCAGAAAGCTAGGAAACAATTTTTGTAACAAGTATCTCTGATAAAGGCTGCATTTCTCATATATATAGAGAACTGAGTCAAATTCATAAGAATACAAGTCATTCCCCAATTGATACATGGTCAAAGGATATGAATAGACAGTTTTCAGATGAAGAAATCACAGCTATTTATAGGCATGTGAAGAAGTGCTCTAAATCAATTTTGATTAGAGAAATGCAAATTAAAACAACTCTGAGGTACCAACTCACATCTATCAGATTAATATGACCAAAAAAAGAAAATTATAAATGTTGGAGAGGATGTGGAAAAATTGGGACACTAATGCACTGTTAGTGGAATTGTGAACTGATCCAACAATTCTGGAGAACAATTTGAAACTATGCCCAAAGGGCAACCAAACTGTGCATACCCTTTGGTCAGCAGTACCACTACTATGTCTGTATCCCAAAGAGGTCATAAAAAAGGGAAAGGGACTACATGTGCAAAAAAATATTTATTGTAGCCCTTTGCATGGTGGCAAAATATTGGAAATTGAGGGGATGTCTATCAATTGGGGAATGGCTGAACAAGCTATGGTATATGAATGTAATGGAATACTATCATGCAATAAGAAATGATGAAGAGGTAGATATCAGAAAAACCTGGAAAAACTTGTACAAATTGATGCAAAGTGAAATGAGCAGAACCAGGAAAACATTGCACACAGCATCAGCAACATTGTGTGATGACCAACTATAAATGATTCAGCTCTTCTCAGCAATACAATGATCCAAGATAAGTACAAAGGACTCATGAAGGAAAGTGCTATCCACATCCAGATAAAGAACTGATGGACTCAATGCAGATCAAAGCATATTTTAATCATTTACTTTCTTCTTTTTTGTGGATTTTTTCCTTTTGATCTCTTTCTTCTCTCAAAACTGTGACTAATATAGAAACATGTTTTACATGATAGCATATGTATAACCTATATCAAATTGCCTACCATTTTCAGAAGAGAGGAGGGGAAGGAAGGGGAAAAATTTGGAACTCAAAATCTTGTAAAGGGAGGCAGCTGGGCAGCACATTGGATAGAGCACCGGCCCTGGAGTCAGAAGGACCTGAATTTAAATCTGGCCTCAGACACTTGATACTTACTACCTGTGTGACCTTGGGCAAGTCACTTAACCCCATTGCCTAGCCAAAAAAAAATCTTGTAAAAATGAATGAACTGTCTTGATATGTAATTGGGGGAAAAATAAAACACTATTTAAGAAAAAAAAAACAACAGAAAAGAATTATCTTGTGTAAAGATATGACAGCTTGAATACATTCCCACATTCATTAAATTCAAGGGGTTTCTCTTTCCAGTGTGTAGTCTCCTGGGGTCCTAACAGGTTGCTACTTAGTCTAAAAGTTTGTCTGCTTATTCAATTGAATGTTTTTTCAGCATGAAAGTTCTGGTTTCCATAAAGTTTGCTTTCTCATAAAAGCTTTTCCTCATTATTGTTGAGTTGTTTTTCAGTCATGTCTGACTCTTCATGAGCCCATTTGGGATTTTCTTAGCAAAGATATTGGAGTGGTTTGCCATTTACTTCCCAGCTCATTTTACAGATGAGGAAACTGAGGCAAACAGGGTTAAATGATTTGTATAGAGTCACATAGCTAGTAAGTGTTTGAGGCGACATTTGAACTCAGGGAGATGTCTTCCTGACTTCAGGCCCAGCACTCTCAACCATGCAACCTAGCTGCTTTTCCCCATTACATACATTCAAAGTATATTTTACCAGCATTTTGTCATATTCCTTAAAGTTCCCACATTATTCAAAAGCTTTTTCTTTTTTTATTTCTTTTTTTTTCCAGGGTGGGGGGGGGGCAATGGGTTTAAGTGACTTGCCCAGGTCACACAGCTAGTAAGTGTTATGTGTCTGAGGCCAGATTTGAACTCAGGTCCTCATGAATCCAGGGCCTATGCTTTATCCACTGCACCACCTAGCTGCCTCCTTCAAAAGTTTTTTCAAAAAAGCTTTGAATGCTTTATTCATGACAGTAAAAAGTTTTATCTCAATTTTGACTTTTTGTGTATGTAGTAAGGCTTCTTTTCTGATGAATGTCTTCCATACATTCATTATATTTCTAAGATTTTTCTCCAGTATGACTTCTCTAACACATGACTTACATTAATTCTCCAAATTAATTACATTCTTAGGGCCTCTTTCCAGCACAGTTGTTTTTTTAAATGTCATAATAGTGTTGATTAGTGATAAAGGCTTTATTGCATTCAGTACATTTATGGGGCTTTTCTCCAGTATGGGTTTTTTGGTGAATAACAATTGAACTTTGACTAAAGGCTTTCCCACATTCATTACATTTATAGGGCTTCTCTCCAGTATGTACATGATGTCTTGATAGCTGTTGATTAGTGATGAAGGCTTTATCACATTCATTACATTTATAGGGCATCTCTTCAGTATGGATCCTTTTATGTCAAATTAGACAGCTAATATTAATGAAGGCTTTATCACATTCATTACATTTTTGATGTTTCTCTCCAGTGTGGATTCTTTTATGTTGGATCACATAGCTACTACTAGTAAAGGCCTTTCCACATTCATTATATTTATAAGGCTTTTCTCCAGCATGAACTGTTTTTTAATTGAGTATTTATTTAGTATTTTATTTTCCCCAGTTAGATGTAAAAACAATTTTTAACATTTGTTTTTAAAACTTTGAGTTCCAAATTCTCTCCCTTCCTACCTCCCAGCCCCCTTATTGAGAAGGCAAACAATTCAATATAGGTTATACATATATTGTCATGCAAAACATATCCATAATAGTCATGTTGTAAAAGAAAACACAGAGAAAAAACCTCAAGAAAAATGAAGTAAAAAAAAATATGCTTTAATATGTATTCAGACAACATTAGTTCTTTCTCTAAGGATGGATAACATTTTTCATCATAAATCCTTCAGAGTTGTCTTGAATTGTTGTATTGCTGAGAATAGCTAATTCATTCACAGCTGATCATCTTACAATATTGCTATTACTTTGTACACAGTACATTTCACTTTGCATCAGCCCATGCAAGTCTTTCCAGATTTTTCTGACAGCATCTTGCTCATCATTTCTTAGAGTACAATAGTATTCCATCATAATCACATACCACAACATGTTCAGCCATTCCCCAATTGATGGGCATCCCCTTAATGTCTAATTCTTTGCTCCTAGGAAAGAGCTGCTATCAATATTTTTGTACATATAAGTCCTTTTCCTTTTTTTTTTTAAATCTCTTTTGGGATACAAACTTAGTAGTGGTATTGCTAGGTCGAGGGGTATGCATGGTTTTATAACCCTTTGGGTATAATTCCAAATCGCTCTACAGAATGGTTGAATCATTTCACAACTCTACCAACAGTGTATCAATGTCTCCTTTTTCCCACATCCCATCCAACATTTGTCATTTACCTTTTCTGCCCTATTAGCCAATCTAATAGGTATGAGGTAGTACCTCAAAATTGTCTTAATTTGCATTTCTCCACTCAAAGGTGAGTTAGAGTATTTTTTCATATGACTATACGTAGCTTTGATTACTTCATCTGAAAACTGATCATAATTTTTGATCATTTATCAATCGGGGAATGGCTTTTATTTTTATAAATTTGACTCAGTTCTCTATATATGTGAGAAATGAGGCCTTTATCAGAGAAACTTGCTTCAAAGATTTTTTCGCAGTTACTATTACTAATTGTATTTTTTCCTCCATCCTACCCCCATAACCATTAATTCTATTCTCTCTCCTTTCATCGTTCCTCCTCCAAGTGTTTTGCTTCTGACTACCCCAATCTGCCCCCCTTTCCCCCTCTTATTCCCTTCCCTTCCTACTTTCCTGCAAGGTAAGATAGATTTCTACGCCCAGCTGAATGTGTATGTTATTCCCTCTTTGAGGCAATTCTGATGAGAGTAAAGTTCATTCATTCCCCCTCACCTTCCCCCTCCGCTGTAAAAGCTTTTTCTTTCCTCTTTTATGGATGCACTCTTTTGTGTTCAATGAGGTAGCAATAATTGAGAAAGGCTTTGTCATACTCATTACATTCGTGGAGTTCTGCAATGTGAAAATTCTTTGATGTTAAATTAGGTAGCTTTTACTACTGAAAGGTTTCCCACATTTATTACATTTACAAGGATTACACTGAACTTTATGTTCAATGAAGTTGCTATTACTGCTGAAGACTATTATAGTTATTACTTTTACAGGGCTTTTCTGCAGCATGGATTACTTGATGTTGAATTAGGCAATTATTACTGTTAAAGGCTTTCCTACATTCATTGAATTTATAAGATTTCTTTTTATTGTGGAATCTTTGATGTTGAGTTAGGTATTTACTGCTATTAAAGGCAAACATGCATTATATTTATAAAGTTTCTCTGCAGTACAGATTCTCTGACATTCAATGAGGTAGCTATTACTGCTAAAGGTTTTCCCACATTCATTACATTTATAGAGGTAATCTCCAATATGGATTTTTTGATGTTGAATTAGGTAGTTATTACTTCTGAAGGTTTTCCTACATTCATAACATTTATAGGAGTTCTCTTGACTATGGATTTTTTATGTTGCTTGCACTTTCATCCATGTGTCTTATGTTTATGAAAAAAACCTGGGGTGGGGGGGTACAGAAAGGTATTAATCATTGATCTCAGTGATGAAATAAGGTTGCTTTACACTACGTTCTAGATTGTCTCAATCAAGGAGATGATAAGGACTTTGCAAGAAGCATAACAAGCTTTCCTAAGAAGGAAGTGAAGTCCAAGGTAGGTGAGGAAATAGTAATAGAATGCTTAGTAACTTAGTAATTCATGGCTAGCTGAATTATGAGAAAAGAGAAATAGGTTAATGCTAGAAAATTCAGACTGTTGAATTTATTACACCCAATTTATTAATAACATATACAAAATGAAGCTCATTTCCTTTATGAATACCATTTTTAATAGATGTATGACAGATATAGACTGAAGCTACACACCAGCAATCTATTTCACGAAGTCTCTCAAGATATCTTTCAGAACAAAATGAACAATACGTATATTCAATTATACTACAGTTTTTCTAATCTTTGGTCAGTCAAACAATTTATGAAAAAGTCTCAAGTAAAGGGAATTATCAATTTGAATCATGTTATCCAGTTTTATGCCTTAGAGATTGGTACTTGGCCTTCTCCCCTTTATCAGTCAGTCAATAAGCATTTATTAAGTGCTGACTATGTGCTAGGGCACTGCACTGTTCTAAGCACTGAAGATACAAAGAAAGGCAAAAGACAGTCCCTGCTCTCAAGGACCTCACAGTCTAATGGGGGAGATAATATGCCAACGCTATGTATAAACAAGGTGTAGAGAGGATAAAGTAGAGATAATCAATGGAAAGAAAGTTGGGGGATTGGAGGGGGGTCTGGAAAGACTTCTCATAGAAGGTAGAAATCCAAAAAGTAGAGGTGTGGAGTACTTCAGTCATGGGAGACAACTAGGGAAAATGCCCAGATTCAGGACATGGAGTATCTTGTGTGAGGAACAGCAAGGACATCTATATCATTGGACTGCAGAGAATTTGGGGGTAGTAAGGTATAAAAAGACTGGGAAGTTAGAATGGGGCCAGGTAATGAAAGGTTTGAATGACAAAAAAGGGATTTTATATTTGATCCTGGAGGTGACAGGAAGAATCTTGAGTTTATTAAATGGGGGGAGGGGTTGGTTGACATGGTCAGATATGCACTTTCGGAAGATTAATTTGATAACGTAATCGAGAATGGACTGGAGTGGGGAGAGAATTGTGGCAAGGAGACCAACCAACAGGCTATTACAATAGTCCAGGTGTAAGGTAATGAGGGCCTGCCCCAGGGTTGTGGCAGTGTCAGAAGATACATAAAGGAGGTTTTATGAAGGCAAAATCAATTAACCTTGGTAACAAATTGGATATGGGGAAGTGAGAGAGAGTGAGGAACCAAGGATGATGCCTACATTACAAGTCTGGGTGACTGGGAAGATAGTGATGCCCCCAATAGTAACAAGGAAGGCTGGAAGGGGGAGAATTTAAGGGGAAAGATAACGAGTTCAGCTTTGGACATGCCAGATTTAAGGTGTCTAAAGCATATCCAGTTCAAAATGTCCACTAGGCAGGTGAAGATGTGAGACCAAAGGTCAGCAGGTTAGGGCTAGATAAATAGATCTGATAAATATTGGCATCAAGATAAGTGAATTCATGTCAGCTGCTGAGACTACAAAGTGAAATGATACAGAAAGAGAAGAGAAGAGGGCCCCAGGACAGAGGCCTTTAATAGGTATGAACTGGACAAAAATCCAGCAAAGGAGACTGAGAAGAAATGGTAGGACAGGTAGGAGAACCACTATGGAGTAATGCCTCAGAAACACAAAGAGAATAGCAAGAGGGAATGAAGAAATAGTTCTTAAAAGAAGAATGGAAGCAACCAATAACCATATGAAAATAATTAGATACTTCAATTAAAGTAACTCTGAGGTTCCATCTCACACCAATCAAATTGACCAAATATGACATAAAAGAAAAATGATGATTACTGCAGATCCTATGATAGGGCAGTCACACATTATTGTTCAGGTTGTAAACTGGACAAGTCATTTCAGAATACAATTTGGAATTACGCTGCAATAGCCACTAAAGTGAACATCCCCCTTAACTCATCAATAGGACTAATAGACTTATACCAAAAAAAGATCAATTAAAGGAGAGAACTTGTATGTACAAAAACATTTCTAACAGCATTCTGTTATAGCAGAGAACTAAAAAGTAAGGCAGAATGGTTGACTAAATTATACTATATGAATTTCATGGAATATTACCTCTATTGTAAGAAATAACCAATGGGACAGTTTCAGAGAAACCTGGCAAGACTTGTAGCAAATGAAGAAGAGAGAAGTGAGCAGAGCCAGGAGATCAATTTATTTAATAACATTATAAAGAAAAGGAATTTAAAAAGACCTAGCCACTATGATCTATGCAATGAACAACCACGACTCCAAAAGACCAGTGATGAAACATGTTACCCTCCTCTGAACAATTAAGTGATTAATTCAAGGTCAGCGAGAAACAAACAAGATAAGTTTGAAAAGAACATGTTAAATTTGTTGGACACCTGGTAGGAGACTCAAGTTGTATGTGGTACAGATTTGTGAATAAATGTACGTCTTTTTGTTCTCCTTTGTATACGGAAACAATCAATTGATTTGACGTTTGTTAAGAATTAAATAAACCAACATTTTGCAAATTCTTTCTAAAAAGGGCAAGCTGGTTGTAAAAGAGAGTTTTAATTTCATATACACTTTTTCCTGTTCTTTGCACACAAAAAATGTCTACATTACTTGGTGTTTGTCAAGTACAGAATAATATTTTTTAAAGAGGGAAGGGAGTATAATTTCTCACAAAGTCTCATGGATCTATCAACATCACCAAGGACCCTGAGGGTAGAGACTGCCAATGGAACATTTACCCAGTTCCTGATTTGTGACATTGGGGCTTTAAGGATGCCATACTGGAAGGCTGGGGCATAGATGGCTTGGACTGTGCAGTCAGGGATACAAACATCTCTCTCTAGACTAGAGGGAGACATGCACATTAAGAATGTGGGCTTTGAAAGGGATAAAAACATGAGATGGACTCTGGGCACTGATTTGTAAGCATATCCATACTCTTTTGGTCTATGGAGGAAATAAGGGGGAAACACCAAATATGTGAAAGACAAGATTATCATTTCAATCCCTTCACTGAGTTAAAGAACTTGGAGATCTAGAAAATGCAAAATTCTACCAAATGGGTAGAACACCATCCTACAAGTATGGGTAGTTGAGTTGGTAAAGGCTGCTAACATTATCTGCTACTGCTGAAGAACTAATGAAACTTACGATGAAAGCAGATGACAGTGTCAGTCAATAAACAGTCTCTCAATTGGATGCAAATGAAAACGTAGGCCATATTGTCCCCCAGAATTGGTAGGTGTTGTATTGAATACTGGCCTTTCAGGGCAAGGTTTGCATCCTAATCAATGAAATAAATTACTTCTTTTATAACTGCAGTGAGGACTTCAAGACTAGGATGCACAAAATACAGGAAAAGGCAGCTATCCTCCATGCAGGAGCCATGACAGAGATGTGTGACTGGTGCCCCTGGATATCACAGAGAATGTTCTGGACAGTAAGATGGTAGGGACCCACTGGGAAGTTTATACTTCAAGCCTTGATAGTAGTTGTATTTTAGCTACTATGACTTAATTCAGGGATATATTTTCTGTGCCTGAAGGCAGAGACACAATGCAGTAACTTGGGACTGGATGACAGTGGTTGTCTGACTGTGACATGTTCATGAGTGTGCAAGACCAATAGGTGAACTCTGGTAGACTTTGGTGGGACTCTAAATAAAGTCCTAAATAAGACTAAATTTAGTCCTAAAGACTAAATAAGTCCTCAAATGTTGTATAGAAGGATAGAAAGAAAAAGTACCCCAAGGAAAGCAGGCATGGTAAGAATCCATTTAGGTGGAAGTAGGAAGACAAGGCTGAAGGAGAGGAAGGTAACTCTAGAAAAACGAGGGACAAAAAGAGAAAGGGGAAAGTCCTGAGTCACAGAGCAAAAAGAAATGTAGCCCCAAGTCAAATAACCTGGTTTCCATAATTGTTCCAGTCATCCCCAGAATAATGAAGTGCTGAGCTTTGGAAGATAAAAGCAGTTATTAGAGAGGGAGTTTCTTTCTGTTCAGACCTAGAGAGATCCTCAACTTCATGTGGGGTACTGTCATTGGGAAAAAGGACAAAGGCATTGGGAGGAACTGGGAGCCCCATCAACTTTCATTATGAATCCTAAGATGACTTTAGTAAAGACAAAATTAGTTCAACTGTAGTCTAAGCATACCTTCAAGTCAAGTCTTGAACCTAAGGTCTTTCAGGGCAAATTCAAGGGGGAAAAGTGATGGATTTAAGATAAAAAGAATGTTACTACTAGCTGAGGAACCATGGTAAGTGAAAAATGCACTGAGTTGCGTTCAGGTTAACCATCTATGAAATCAGGATACTATAACATTATCACTACACACTCACAGGTTGGGAAAGCATACCATAAAACATGTAGAGTTCTAGGTCTTATTATTGAAGGCAATGGTAACCTTAAAAATATTTTCCATGAAGGAGTAAGAATAGAAAACAGATTATAGCACTTCAGGACGGAAATTGACTATACAAAATGGAGAGAAAGAATATAGTCTTTGTGTTTGTGGGATGTGATAGTGAATAGAGAAAAGACAAGTGAGAAAGACAAACAGGTAATGAGAAGAAGCAAAAGGTCTGGATCTTTTACACAGAAGTCAGATTATTTCTGAGATCAGGAGGAAAGGAACCTTTGAAGGGACTGAAGACTCAAGGAGAAAAATAATTACAGGAAAGGGCCAAAAAGGATGGGAACCAGAATAGAAGTAGAAGGGTTAATATAACACACAGACACAGACACAGACACAGACACACAGACACACAGACACACACACACAGACACACAGACACACAGACACACAGACACACAGACACACACACACACACACACACACACACACACACACTACCTCTTTCTCTGGGGCCAGAAGGAAATATGAGAACAGGGAGATCAGGAGAGAGATTTTTTCAAGTGAAAGATGAGGAAAGAGGTACAGCCACAACCTTTCTCCAGATGTTTGAGGGCCTTTTATGATCAGCTCCAGTCCAAGAGTTCAAAGGTAATTTCCTCTTACTGACTAGGAGGGCAGCTGCTTGTAATCACAGCCGTCTGCTTGATTTTTTCTTCACTCATCCTCATAACTGCTTGTTGGGACTTCTCCCTTTAGCAGCCCTGGTGCTTCTCTTTTCTCCAACTGAGAGATCAGAGCTGGTTTGGAAACTGGAAGTCCTGCTGATGGGGAAATAGTTGGAAAAGTGCTAAGAACAGAGAGACATCTAAGAATGTAATCTTGGCTCTTTCTCTTTAGGGAAGAGGACACAGTAGGAAAGACCTCTGAAGGATATTCTATGTTAATGGTGCAGTTCCATATAGGACAGCGGATAACCAACAGGGTCTGAATTGGGTTTAAAGACAATTTATTTCAAAACACTCCAAATTAAGTGCATAGAAATTTTAAGACTTCAGTACATAATTTTTTTGACCCTGAGCACAAAGTAGGGAAGTTGTAGCCCTGTTGCAACACAATAAAGTAGTTGGTTTCCAGTTGTACATAGCAAAGGATTGTCATCTAGAAAATGGAAGTGGAGACACTTTGTCTCTTTACACCAAAGGATGTAGGAGCCTTTCTATATCAAATGCATTCATGAGAACATCCCTACATTCCAAGTCAGAATTCAGAAAATCTCTTTAGACATTCCATAACCTTTAGGAAATGAGAATATAAAGACATTCCAATGGTCAGACCATTCATAAGATGAAAAGTTTTCCTTACCAAGCAAGAGGAAGTTCTCATAATTTTCCAGCATTACATCCCTGCACGGGTCCTTCTGAGCAGGTTTCAATAGTTTTCATTCCTCCTGGGTAAAGCTCACTGAAACATCTTGGAATCTGAGGACCTTTTGAAATATTAAAAAAAAAACCCCAACATTCCTGCTCACCTGGATACTATTTCTCCCATGGTGCATGAGGTAGGTATGAAGCTGCTAGAGCCTAAAGTGAGTGGTTCCAAAAAGCATTAAGGATTTGAAGAACTCAGGTCAAGTAGTTCTTGAAAATCTACTTATCATGTTACTTCCTAGTAGACTATAAAAATAATTTCACTTTGTCAAATTCAACCTTACAAATAATTTCCTGTGTTGAGCCCTAAGCAAAACATGCATGTTATTCTTCATAATCACATTACTTTCCATTATGTATATCATACCCATCACTCTTCAGTACTAGTTGTGACATTTGGGCAAAATTACTAAGTAGGCAGGCCACAAATATCATCGTTTATCTTTCATTTATTGAAGAAGACCAATGACATCATCATTGATGTACTGACTTGAGCATGAATTGGACTTAAGTGAGGTAGAGTTGTGCAGTCATCAGCCTCACTCTCTCTTCCAGAGTTACTGAAGTCCAGTAGAAGGATAAAAGTCAAGATGACTGGCAGTGGACCAGGATGCAGTGGATGACCTTGGCATCTTCCTGACCAAGCAGAGACTGCTTCAGCCAATTTCATGGCTATTGGAAAAAATTTTTCTCATTCACTCATTCAACTGGGGAAAGTCTTCATAGGCTTGTTTGAGGCCTGTCAGTCAACCTCATAAACTAGCCCATCTGCCCAGAAGGCAGGTATCTGCCACTGGGCATACTACAACTTCTTGGAGCCACAGGTAAAAGTTAAGTGAAGATAGATACCAAAGGTGGTTGAGAAGCCCTACAAAAGGCTCAGCAAGGTCTCACACCAGAGGTGCTAAACCCAGCATGCCACAAATACGACATTAAAATATACATTCTCTCCAGGCTCAAACCAATAGAACCCAACTTTCTTCCAAACTGCTACTTTCTTTCTTCCAGATATGTCCTCTAATTATAGTTGTACTACCCCAAGGCTCTGTCCTCTTTTGTTCTACTCTCCCTCTTCATGGCCTCATCAGTTCATATTGATTTAATTATCCTCTCTACCCTAATAACTCCCATATAGTTTTTCTCCTGAGCTCTAGTCCTATATCACCAACTGTCTAATAGACATTTCAAAATAGATGCATAGTAGCCATATCCAACTCACCATGTCCAAGACAGAACACATTGTTTCCCCTCCAAAACACTCCATACTTTTTTCTGGCTGTCCCTATGCCTGGAATGTATTTCTTCCTCAATTCTGCCTCTTAGAATCTTCCCAGTTGCTAGTGTCTTATCCTCCAAATTGCTTATTTTCAGTCTATTTTGCATAATTCTTTGGACCTGTGATCTCACTGCCTGGATTCCAGTGATGCAAATTATAACCCATTCATGCCTATATATCCTGTGCTACTCTCTTCGTGTCCTCCCCAAAGTTCATGACGGAGGGCCCACTCAACATGCTAAAGGACTTCCTCATGTTCACCTGACATTGTTAGGGTACCAGTGGAACACTCTGGCTGACCACTTGTCTTCCCTCCCTCTTATCCCATGACCAGCCCATTTTGTTTTTCTGCCATACAATTGTATCCCTTAATGGAATCTTTTCTTCCTGTTCTTCCTAGGAGTTCCTCATTGATTACATGTTGCAGCTTGCTCATGCCCACCACGAATCCTTTGTCCCGCTCTGTGTGATGTGTTTCTTAGTTCTTCAGAGGCAGGGGTGTTCCAGGTCATGCTGCCATGTTTGTATTGAAAAGATGGCCCTTCCTTTGCTGTTAGATTATAAAATGGCAGAAAAAATTCTTTGCAATTTCCTGAAATCAATGTTATTCTTTTCAAATATGAGCACAGATCCATCTGTATTGTTTCTCCTAGATATTTTATACCATTTGACATCCTATAGGATGTCCATTTTTAGATGCATGCCAAAATCTGTGCAACTGGCATTCTATATCCTTTTGGTCTTTCCTGTGTAAATAGGCAAAAACCATCACAGCCCTCTTTTAGGAGTCTCTGCAATGTCCTAGGGCTTTAATACAACCAGCACAATGTTACCTGTACAAAGAAGCCTCTGGAAGACCTCACCATCCATAAGGAATCCCTCATCAATCTGGACTCTGCACTGGATCTCGCCCACAACAGGGACAAATACTTTGACACGTACGTAGCACCCTATTTTAGACCTCACTTGATGTTTATTATCATAGTTACTGAACAGGGTTATTTCTATTGTTATCTCTTCCAAGATATCTTGAATGATAGTTATATATGGGAGATATTTTCTGGTTAAAAAAAAAAATCCTGTAAGGCAGCTTTCTGTTCAATCAATTGAATGCTTTTCTTTGTCATCAACAAACAGTAAGCACAATGGCATCTTATAGTCAATCATGAGATGGTAAAGATTGGTCCACGGTTGGATACTGTTTGTGAAAGCTAGTTTGTTCTCCAATAATGCATAGATACCCTAAAATCATGTGTAGATGACTGTCATAAAGATTATATAGTTGGGAGGACAGGTATTTCTTCGGTCACCTTTCTTGTAACCAGTAAAGTCTAAGATTTTTTTCATGCTTTTGGTATCTTCTCCTCCTTTAGAGACTTTATAAATAGGTCCTTCAAAGGATACACAACTGTATCTCCTCCAGCACTAATCCATCACTAATGTAGTACTTGATCCAATTCACCTGCTTTCCTCATCTTTGTTATCATTAGTGCCATTTCTACTTACTCTACAAGCACTTCAGAGACTGTAATGTTAGGGTCCATGTGTAGTGGTTTCAGTATTCCTGATGGATAAAAGTTTATTGTAATAACTTTTGCAAGTCTTCCATTATTCTTTTGTCTGCAGCCCTCTTGAGTTTCACTGTTGAATGTTCTTGGGATGACTTTGCTTAGTTACATATCCTGCCAGAATTTCTTTAGCTTGATCTTGCCCTCCACTACTTTTCTCTGCTTTAGGAGATGGTACTACTCACATCTGTCTATCATACTTCTTTATAAGATTTTACGATTGATCTTATAATCTAATCTAATATTGCCTTTGGCAGCCATCTTTTGCTATTTGGCATGTAGGTCAAATATTTGCTGACTGATGTGCTTTCTGAGTTATTTTTGGTCTCTTTGCAGCCATTAATTTACATTAATTTAATTAAACATTCTAGATGAAATTAATATATTAATATAGCCATTTCAATGCGATTTCTGTTGATCACTTCCCATTAACTTTTCAATAGCTTGTTTAAATAATTCAGCCTTAAGTCTTCTTAATTATATACTTTGTCTTTTCTCACTAATATTATTTCCTCTTCTTTGTATAAATTTTTGTCCTACTTCTGATGAGTCAATATTCTAAGAGATAAATCCTACATTCATAGTCTTTTCCTGTCTGTTAAAATGTTTCATTCTTTGTGATCTTGTTTCATGCTTGCTATGTCTGGCACTTGCCAGTTTTATTTTTTGTTTTGTTTTGTTTTTAAGAAACTGCTCATGATATTGAGGCATAATACTTCTTCTTAATCTCTAAGTCTTTGTACTCTCTGATCACTAGATCAAAGGGCAGTTTAGTACCCTCTGGAGCAAAGGTCTAAATTGTTTCCAGAATAGCTGGAGCAGTTCACAGCTCCACCAACACTCCACTACTAAACCAGTTTTACCCCATCCCCTCCAACATTTGTCATCGTTCTTTTTCGTCAACTTTGCCAATCTGATGGGTACGAATCACCTCAAATTCTAATCAAAACTTAATTACTTGTCCGTCATCTCTCCCAACATCAACAACCACTGACTGACAAAAATAGGAAGCTACCTATTATAGTAAGACAGAAAAACCAGTATTATAAGGATTAACATTGGAAATGAAGAGGTCAAAATATTATTGTCAGAGAACTCAAAAATGCACTTTGAGTATTTCAATGGGTTAGTAATGCCTACTAATGTAGTTATTTT
>NW_020954794.1:377094-530852 GCF_900497805.2 Vombatus ursinus
TGCACACCTGGGGGATTGAGAAGATGGCTGTGAATCACCTCAAATTCCAAATAAAATTTCCCTACTTGTCATCTCTCCCAACCTCAACAATAACTGAACCACTGACAGAGATAGGAAGCTATCTATAAGCTTCAATAGTATACATAATATACAATATAGCATATACAAAAAATAAAAGCCTTCAATAGTAATAAGAAAGTTCAGAAGAATAGTATAGTTTAGAGGAAAGACAATGAGTTCTGTTTTGGACATGAGTTTGAGATGCCTGTAGGACATTCAACTCAAAATGTTCAACAAGCAGTTGGTGAAGTGGGACTGGAACTCAGAAGAGAGACTAAGGCTAGAAGATAGATAGATAGACAGATAGACAGATAGACAGACAGACAGACAGACAGACAGACAGATAGATAGATAGATAGATCGATTGATCGATCTGGGGAGCACAGATACAGAGCTGATAATTGAACCTATTAGAGATAAAAACATCACCAAGTGAGAGTGTGGAGAGGAAAGAATTCCCAGGACAATGACCTGAAGGGCACTCATAATTAGCAGGTATGACATCAATGAAGACCCAGCAAAGGAGAGAGAGAACAAGTGGTCAGACAGGTAAGAGTCAAACCAAGGGAGAAGAGTGCCTTGAAAACTGAGAGAAGAGGGTGTATCCAGAAGGTGATCAACAGGGCCAAATGATCTAGAGATCCAGAAGGATGAGAACTGAGAAAAGGTCATTAGATTTGGCAAATAATAGATCTCTGACAACTTTGAAGAGAACAATCTCAGTTGAATGGTGAGGTTAAAAGCCAGACAGCAAATAGCTTAGATGCAAGTGAGAGCAAAAGCAGTTCAGATTTCAAGTTCAGACAGGTTTTTCAAGAAATTTAGCTACAAAGTGGAAGAAGGATATAACACAACAGTTAGATGGATAGTGGGATCTATTTAGGACTTTTTCTTTTTAAAGATGGAAGTGACATGGACTTGGTGTAGACAGCAGGAAAGAAACAAAAAGATCAAAATTGAAGATGAGATAAAGGTGGTCCAATAGACAGAATGTTGTACTTTGAGGAAGGAAGACCTGAGCTTGAATTTGCCCCAGACACCAGCATGATGCATGGCAAGTCATGTAATCTTATCAGCCTCAGTTTTTTAATCTATAAAATGGGAATGCTGATAGTACCTACTTTACAGTGTTGCTGTCAAGATTGAGATGTAATGTACTTTGAGAATCTTAAAGCACTATTCAAATACTAGTTATTATCCTAAGAGAAAATGAGTATGATAGTACAGCAGTCTGCTGGAGAAGATGGAAGGGGACTAGATCAGAGGTTCAGGTAGAGAAGATGGCCTTTGCAAGTAGAAGGACCACCACTCTATCAGTCTAAAGTGAAGGAGATTTGGGGGGATGAGGTCACAGCAATGTGAAATGAGAGAGAAAAAAGAGCTCACACTAAATGTCCTCAATTTTGCGGGTGAAATATGAAGGAAAGGTCCTCAGGTGAAAAGGCAGGGGAAAGGATGATTGGGAAGCCTGCAGAGAGTGGTGAGTGGGATGGACAACTGACTAGTGAGGACTAAGCCACATTGCCTTGCTGCAAATAAGGCCCCAGTTAAGATTAGAAAACTTAAATTGATAGTGGTCATAGCTAGCAGGTTTCTTAACATCTTAACATTCTTAACATCTTCTAGCTTTGTTCATTAGTGCAAACAGGAGTGATAGCTGGAGTACTCCAGAGTAGGGATTTGGAAAGGTATCATCAGCTATTGCATGTACCTTTCCTTTCTAGAGCTCACCCTGGATAGCATACCTTCAACTAGTATAAATGTAAGTAACGGGCAGCTAGGTGGCTCAGTGGATAGAGTACCGGCCCTGAAGTCAGGAGGACCTGAGTCCAAATCCGGCCTCAGACCAAACACTTGACACTTACAAGCTGTGTGACCCTGGGCAAGTCACTTAACCCCAATTGCCTAATAAATAAATAAATGTAAGTAAGAGCTATTTACTTGTTCAATAAATAGAACCTTAACCACACATCTGGTAAAACTATTTTTCCTGTTATTATCTTCATCCCATTTTTACTTCTTCCTACAGTTTACCGGGCACTGATGCATTGAAGCTCTCTTGTGGGGGGATTCTACCGTCACCAATTTTGAAAATCATTTTCATACAGACACTGACAAATCTGCTCCACTTTTCTTAGGTTTGCTGTTCTCTTTTCAGCTTGATAAATAAATGCACTAAGAATGAACAAGCTTACCTGGATTTCACAAAAAGCTTTCTGCAGATTCACCTGTCTTTGTTTTCCTGTTTTCAGTCTAAACCAATGCTTGGCATGGAAATAAAAACTGATTGTGTCATAAGGTTGGTTTTGAGCTCTTTTTCCCTTATTGGAGAACTTTTAGAGTTAAAGTTCTGCAGAATATAGTGACAATTCTAATGATGTACTTTCCTTTACCCATTTTTTAATGTGTCAACAGATTTTCTGAATAGGAAATTGGAATTACCGTAATTACATATGAGTCTGACAATGACAAAAGAGTGACATAAGTTACATAATATCAATATGACTATGTAACTAGAAAATCCAACATTCTCAACAACAAAAAAGGATACAGACACTAAATAACTTCACTTGGTAACAAAATATCAGATATCCCAAAGAAGTCAAAGAAGAAGAAGTATCTATATGTACAAAAATATTTATAGCAGCCTTTTTCATGGTACCAAAAAATTAGAAATTGAGGGGATGCCTATCAATAGGGAAATGGCTGAACAAGCTGGGATATATAATTGTGATCGAATATTATTGTTCTGCAAGAAATGATGAAGGGGACTCTGAGGTACCACATCACACCTATCAGATTGGCCAACATGACAATACAGGAAAATGATAAATGTTGGAGAAGATGTGGGAAAATTGCAACACTAATGCATTGTTAATAGAGTTGTGAACTGATCCAACCATTCTGGAGAGCAATTTGGAACTATGCCCAAAGGGCTATAAAAATGTGCATACCCTTTGGCCCAGCAATAACACTTCTAGGGCTGTATCTCAAAGAGATCATAAAAATGGGAAAAGGACCTACATGTACAAAAATATTTATAGCAGCTGTTTCTGTGGTGGCAAAGAATTGGAAATTGAGGGGATGCCCATCAATTGGGGAATGGCTGAATAAGTTGTGGTATATGAATAGAGTGGAATACTATTGCACTATAAGAAATGATGAACACGCAGACTTCAGAAAAACCTGGAAAGACTTGTATGGACTGATGCTGAGTTAAGTGAGCAGAACCAGGAGAACGTTGTACACAGTAACAGCTGCATTGTGTGATGACTAACTTTGATAGACTTAACCCTTCTCAGCAATACAAGGATCTAAGACATCTCCAAAAGTCTCATGCTGGCAAATGCTATCCACATCCAAAGAAAGAACTATGGAGTCTGAATGCAGATCGAGGCATACTATTTGCTCTTTTTTTTTCTTCTGTTTTGTTTTGTTTCTTTCTTGTGGTTCCTCTCATGGGTTCTAATTCTTCTTTACAACATGACTAACGTGAAAATATGTTTAATAGGAATGTACATGTAGAGCTTATATCAGATTTCACACCATCTTGGGGAGGGAGGGGGAGAAAATTTAAAATTCAAAAGCCTTTGGAAGTGATTGTTGAAAACTAAAAATTAATTAATTAATTAAAAAAAAAAAAGAAATGATGAGGGGGATGGTTTCAGAAAAACCTGAGATTGATACAAAGTGAAGTAGAACCAGGAAAACATCCTACAGAGTAACAGCAATATTGTAACTACGATCAACTGTGAAAGACTTTGCTACTCTGATCAATAAAATGATCCATGACAATTCCAAAGAAGTCATGATGAAAAATGCTATCAACCATCAGAGAGAACTGATGAACTTTGAGTGTAAACTGAAGCATATTTTTAAAAAAGTCTTTGTTTTTCTTGCTTTTTTTTGTTTAACATGGCTAATATGGATATGTTTTGCAAAACTTCATATGTATAATGATTATCATACTGCTTGCCTTCTCAAGGGGTGAGGGAGGAGTTTGAGAGAGGGAGAGAATTTAGAACTCAAAATTTTAAAAATATGAACATTAAAGAATAAACATAATTTTAAAAAACATTAACTAAATCCATAAAAGCCATTTGCATTCCTATATACTCAAAGATTTTAAAAATCTTTTTTAAAAATCCTATTTCAAATTTTTTTCTTAAATGCTAATTAAGGTAGACTTGGAATTTCAGACTTTTAAACATATTACAAAGTAATTATTAGAACCATCTGGTACTGAACAAAAAACATTAGCAAAAAATAGAAATGAAAGAGATCTTAGACATCAAACAAAATACATATAAAAGATCAGTATCTGATATATCCATGGAAATAAAAATTGAAGAATGGATTTTTTTATTTAAAACTTAAATCTATACCTCACAATATATGCCATATTAAGATCCAGTTATTAAGCACCTAATATATGTTAGATACTGAGAATATAAATTATCAAACAATCCATACTTACGAGGAACTTACATTCTAAAAGGAAAAACAAGTACATTTATACACAGCATAAAAATAAAGTGATTAAATACAAATACATAGAAGACAACAAAATAACATACTTCTCTCAACTGTAGAGGGGAAATTTTTATTAAACATACGGAAAAATTATTAGGGGCAAGAACAATGTAGCAAGTTACATAAAAAGAAAAATTATACAGCAAAATATAGTAAACTAAAAATAACAAAAACAAGCTGGGGAAAATAGAATAAATATATAAATAAAAACATAATTATCTGAAATTTGTTTTCAAAAGTATAAAAATAGTTCAGGGCCAAACCTAATTCCCAAAAGACAAACAGTTCGAGGATAGAAGTAAAATTTACAAAGGAGGCAATATATACTGTCAAGTCTTACGTGAGAGGTGCCTGATCGGTTGGTTAGCAACTTTTCTACTCAGAGAAGCTTGAAGTCCAACAACTGTCAGATATCACCTAACATCCATGGAAATGGCAAAAATCATTCCTAATAATAAAATTCAAAAGTGGTGAGAAAATGACAAAAGTGATGGACTTAAACTGCATGTTAAATCTTGTAAAAGTTTACTCTGGCAAGACGCATACAAATAATCATGGCTTTAACCAACAATCTTACTATTAGGCATAATCCTATTATATCCAAGATATAGTGGTAGGGAGAAACTCTGTGCTTAAATATTTGCCACTGGAGGGAAGGCAAAGGGGAATAATTGAAACATTCAAAAATTGAGACTGGCAAAATAATTTACATTACATTAGTGTTTTGGAATGCTATAATTAAAATGGAAGAAAGATGGTAAGATCTAAATGAAGCACTGCAGAAAAAAGAAATAAGAATCAGAAAATTAAGATACTTTCAACATGACTGCACAAAAGCTAAAATATATAAAATATATAGCAATAACTGGGGGTGAGGGGTGGGGCCTGAGGGGAAATCAAAGGGTATGTGGAAGGAATAACTGGCGGGAGGGAGCCTAGGATGACTGATCACATTTTGCAGACGAGGAAGACGACGCTCGCAGAGACGAGACTGGCTCGAGCCCAGGTCTCTCCGAACTCCAGGATCCCAGCTCTAGCCAACAAAGGACCTGGTGCCAGGGACAGACCAAGAGGAGGACACCACAGAAGGGCGTGGTCTGGGGGGCCCAGACAACTGGGGCGGGGGAGGGGCTGCACCAAAAGGAGGGAGGGAAGCGCAGCCACGCTCCTCCGTTCCCCAAGGGGGGAGGGTTCATGCGTTCGCATCTGAGTCCCACCCCCACCTTCGAGGGCTCCTTTCGGGCCCCGCCCCCCAGCCTCCCCAGCGCCAGACTCGGCCCCTCCCCCGGGGTTTGGCGGGGGAGTAGGTTGGGGGAACCACCAAGCTCCTTCCCTCTCCCTACTCCTCCCCCACTTCCGGCTTCATTTTACAGAAAAGGGAACCAAAGTTCAGACCCGGGGCCGCTGACGCCGTGATCCCCAAGCCAGAGACAACAGAGGCCTCGGCTGAAGGGGACGTCCCGTCGTGCACGCGCACGCACACGCACTCACCGGAGGCAAAAAAAAATGCCCAACTTCGAATCTTAACCTTCCTGGGACTGCGCCTGCGCACATTAAGAACTTCCCCCGAACTACAATTCCCAGAATCCACCAGGAAGCCGAGACTCCGGGAGGTGGAGAACACGAGGGGCCCGAAGCAGTAAACAATCCCACTCACTCAGATGGATTCTGGGAAATGGCGTTTCCAAGCGAAAGCTCTCGGTGCCCCGGAATGCTGGGAAATGTAGTCGAAGGGCTACTTTTGCGGGTCTGCGCTAACCAAAGCCTCTGTCCTCCCCCGGTCTTCTTTGCCTGGCAGGGCCTCGTCCCGCCTGCCCCGTGAGCCTCGCTGCACGAGGCGTTGCACCTCGGGTCATCCGTGTCAGCGGCTCTCTCGTCCCCAGCCCAGCCCAGCCCAGAGGGAGAGATGGCAAGAAAAAGGCCGTTTAAAGTAATTTCAGAATGTGTGAAATATTTGGAAGGCTGCTCCCATGACCCACTACAGCGTATGAAAACCATTACAGACCTCTCCACACACATCACCACGGACCAAGCCTGTGTATGATGAAGATGACGGTGCTGCCTAAATTAACTTATTCAATGCCCTGCCAGTCAAACTACCAAAGCTTACCATTGTCAGTGTTACTAAAGTTAAAAAAACAAAATTCAACCGGAGGGGCAGCTAGGTGGTGCAGTGGGTAGAGCTCTGGCCTTGGAGTCAGGACCTGAGTTCAAATGTGGCTTCAGACACTTGACACTAGCTGTGTGACCCAGGGCAAGTCACTTAACCCCAACTGCCTCACCAAAAAGAAAAAAAAAACTTCAACCGGAGAAGCAAAAGGCCAAGGGATTATTTTACAGCTAAAAAAAATAAAACAACACAATTCAACTGGAAGAACAAAGGGTCAGGAAATTATAGAAATTTTAAAACAAATTCAGCTGGAGAACAAAAGGTCAAGAATCTCGAATGATGAAAAAGGAAGAAAGGGACCTAGCAGTACCAGATTCCAAACTACTACAGCACAATAATTATCAGAAATGTTTGGTACTAGCTTAAAAAATAGAAAAATCACTGGAACCAATTAAGAATGTTGGAAGTTGATTTTTTTTTTAAGGCAATTAGGGTTAAGTGACTTGCCCAGGGTCACACAGCTAGTAAGTGTCAAGTGTTTAGTCTGAGGCAAGATTTGAACTCAGGTCCTCCTGACTTCAGGGCCGGTGCTGTATCCACTGTGCCACCTAGCTGCCCGAAAGTTGATTTTTAAGAGCCAGGAGTGGGCTTTTGATTTTGTTCTATAGTCTCCATTTTGCTATGTATGATCTCTGCATGAAATGGAGAGCCAACTTAAAATGGCTAGTTTCCTTCAATGTCTTCTTTCCTTTCCTAATTGTAAAGACCTAACTTGCCTTAAAGGCCTTCAATAGTTCAAGGTGCCCTCACCCTTTTATCTTGTCTCATAAGTGATATTGGTCTCCTTTGATTTAATGGGACTAGCTGGATAAAGGCATTTTTTTTTTTTTGTTGCTATCTGCTGTAACTTCTGATCTACATTCTCTTGGATAAGCACACTGTTTTTCCTTTGTAAATAACCAGCTACACTAATGAGCAACCATTTTGTTCACTGCCTCATGTAACCTGTAGATTTTCCTAGCTGAATTGAGAGACACATGTCCATTAACTGCTAGTGGAGTGGGTCTCACTCTGAGTGAATAAGCTACAGGAAAATCTGTCTCTGGCTCATGCTGCCTTAAATGGTAGGAGCTAGTCAAATGAACTATCAGAAAATTCATGCAACAGGAACATGCAGAAAAAGAATGAAACTAGCAGCCAAGTATTCAGTAACCTTAAAGTTACTGAATGAGGAATCATTATTTGACAAGAATTTCTGAAAAACTAAAAAGCAGCCTGGCAGAATTAGGTCTAAACCAACAGGTCACACCATTTACCACAATAAGATCCAAATGGAGCTAGATATAAAAGGTTACATCATAAATAAATAAGGAAGAAATTGGAAATTCATTTTGGAGCTATAGCCAGGGGAAGAGTTTGTGCAAAGAATAGAAAGAATCACAGATAGTAAATGGACAATTTTGTTACATAAAGGGTTTTTTGTTTTGTTTTGTGAAGCAATTGGGGTTAAGTGACTTGCCCAGGGTCACACAGCTATTAAGTGTCAAGTGTCTAAGGCCGGATTTGAACTCAGGTCTTCCTGACTCCAAGACTGGAGCTCTGTCCACTGCACCACCTACATAAAAACAATGCAGTTAAAAATTAGATGGCAAACAGTTAACTGGGAAAATATTTTTGCAGCAAATTTCTCTGTTAAAGATCTCATTTCCAAGGTATTTAAGGAACTGATTGAAATGTGTGAAAATATTTCCCGACTATTAAGTGATCGAAGGATATGAGCAGGGACTTTTCAAAGGATTAAATCCAAGCTATGGACAGCTATGTAGGGAAAAAAAATTCCCAAATGACTAATAATTAGGGAAAAGAAATTTAAAGCAACCTTAAATCTATCAGATTGACAACAATGACAAAAATGGAAAATAACAAATGTGGAAAGGTTGGATGAAAACAGGCACACTAGTGGGTGTTGATGGAGTTAGGAATTAGTCTAGCCATTCTGGAAAGCAATTTGGAACTATGCCCCCAAAGTTATTAAACTGTGTATACCCTTTGAGCTACACTCCAAAGAGATCAAAGAAAAGAAAAATATCCATATGTATAAAAATATTTATAGCAGCTCTTTTTTTTTAGTAGCTTAGAATTGGAAACTAAGAGGGTGCTCAGCAATTAGGGAATGACTGAATTATGGTAGGAGAATCACACCTAGAATCAAAATTAGAGTTTGGAACAGAATTCACTAGGCATCATGTGAATCCATAAAAGCAAAAGTGCCATTCCTTTAACAAGACACTCCATCTCTTGACACTCTGGACATTTCCCCTGTTATTAAGGTGAATTTTAGCATGTGTACAAGGTGGATTTTTGTTATTCTTTCTTAGAGTTTTCTTTCCAGGATCCATAACCATAACAATCTCTAGTTTCCAGGTATTAGATATGAGTTCTCACAATCATGGTTGAAAACAGTTTCTACTGTGCAGTTGCAGTAGATATAGGGATGAAGTAATGTAAAATTGTGAGGCTATTGTTGGCAATATGCCTTCTTTGTCTGTTGCCCTATAAAGCAAGTGGGCACTGGTCAGTGACTGGGGATGCCTTAGGGGTGAATGCATGATATTGAATGCTGTGCATACCTTGATCGGACAGCATCAAGGCTTGGGAGGGGGAATCTGTGTGTTTGCTTCAACCAGCCCCCACCGAGTCTTGAGGGGATTTAGGGGAATGCACAAGTTGAGCTGGTCTCGATTGACCCCATCAAGACAGAGGGGTCTGTCTCAGACCCCTTCTCTTTCTCTTTCGTTCCCCCCCCCTTCACCCAGTCCCTTTGAGAAGGGTTGTTATGGAATGCTGTAGAAGTTGTGCTCCCATTATCAGCAAACTTCCTTTGAGAAGACTAGACTAGAATAAAGTAAGCTTATTTAACTCCTTATAATGACTCCATTCCTGTTTTCCTGTCTGATCAGATACAAAGTGAACCTGCTAGTGAGAGAGATGCTAGAAGCCTTCCTGTGTCTCCTACCTAAGAAATGGTGTAGTTGGTGCGTTTACCTGTTGAACACCTCCATTCCTAGAATACCCTCCCTCCTTGTCTCTGTCTCTTGGCTTCACCAGCTTCCTTTAAGCCTCAGCTAAATCTCACCTTCTCAAATCTCCGCTTCTACAAGAAGCCTTTGCCATTCCCCTTAAAGCTAGTGCCTTCCTTCTGTTGCTGAGCTCCAATTTAGCTTCTGTATATCTTGTTTATGAATAATTGTTTTTATGTTGTCTCGTCCATTAGACTGTGAACTCTTTAAGAACAGGGAACTGTCTTTTGCCTTTCTATGGATCCCTAGCACTAAGCATAATGCCTGGCATATAGTAAGCGCTGAATACTTATTGACTGACTAGCCAGACAGCTAAATAGAACCCCTCTTTGTAGCACTTATTATGTAACTAATTAACTGCTCTTTATATGGCTTATACTATCTGTAAGGTTGGCGGAGGAGTCAGGGATGTAGATACAGCATTGTTGTCATTTTAATTAGCACATCCTTCCCATTGTGTAAACCAGTCCGAGTAGCTTGCCATGTCTCAGGAACACCTACTCTTCAAAGGGCATGTAAACTGTGACCCCACCACCATTACAGGTCTTTGGTCTAAGAGAGATGGCCAAATGACCATCCTTTTATTAATAATGTGCTGGCCTTATGAATAAAATGATTAAATTACCCAGAAACTATTTCTCTGGAAATATTTTAATTGTCTCAGAGACCCATCAATGCCAGCGTTCTGTTGCACACCCAAGCTGGTCTTCGAGAGTCTTCCTTGGGGCAGCAAGGGATCTTCCCTGAAAATGTTCCCAAATTAGGTTTATCTTTGTTATTTATAATGACATTTTCACTTTGTAATTTGTCTCTGAGGAAAGCTTCTCTACCCTTCTCAGAGGGCCTATCCTTTACTCTGAGTACTGGTTTCCCTTAATTCTAGTGCCCTCTCTCTGAGATTACTTCCACTGTACCTTATAAATATATTTTGTATGTACATAGTTGTTTGTACATTGTCTCCCCCATTAGAATGTGAGCTTTTTGAGGGCAGGGACTGTTTTTTTTTCTGTATCCCTAGTACTTAGCACAGTGCCTGTCACACAGTAAGCACTTAATAAATGTTTACGGTTTGACTATTGACTGTTGAGGTAATTCTATCTGTGATAGACAGATGTGGACCTATCTTTGGAAATTCTCTCTAAAACCATACTACTATCTGAGTTGGGGAAGCTTGCCTTCCAAGGACATCAAGGTGGTGAAAGAGGAAACATAATTGGTCTATAAAGTGTGGACTCAGTCTCACTCAAGGATGAATGTGCTAGAAAAATTTTATGTTAATTTTCCATATAGGTGAAATTCCAGATGTATTTTCTTTTTTAAAAAGAAAATTAAACTTTATTTTTATTTTGAGTTCCAAATTCTTTCTCTTCCTCCACTTTCTCCCCACTCATTGAGAAGGAAAAGAAAAAAAAAATCATTACAAATATGTATAGTAATACAAAACAAATTCCTGCATTTGCATATTGACAGGAAAAAAAGGAAGAAAGAATGAAAAAGAAAGTGAGGAAAATATATTTCATTCTCCACTCTGTCCATTGGCTCTTTGTCTAGAAGTGGATAATATGTTTCCTCATGAGTCCTCCAGAATTATGGTTGGATATTGTGTTGATCAGAATTATGAAGTCGGGGCAGCTAGGTGGCAAAGTGACTAGAGCACTGGCCCTGAAGTCAGGAGGAATTGAGTTCACATCCAGCCTCAGACCAAACACTTGACACTTACTAGCTGTGTGACCCTAGGCAAGTCACTTAACCCCAATTGCCTAAAAAAAAAAAAATTATCAAGTCTATCAAAGTTTATTATCTCTACAATATTTATGATATTGTATACATTGTTCTCCTGGTTCTGGTCACTTCACTTTGTATCTGTTCATACAAGTCTTCCCAGGTTTTTCAAAAACTCTCTCATCATTTCTTACAGCACAATAGTATTCCATTGCATTCATATAACACAGTTTGTTCGGCCATTCCCCAATTGATAGGCATCCTCTCAGTTTGTAATTCTTTGCCACAACAAAAATGGCTGCTATAAATATTTCTGTACATATGGGTCCTTCTCCTCTTCCTTTGCTCTTTCTGGGCTATAGACTTAGTAGCATTATCACTGAGTCAAATGGTATGCATAGTGTAATAGCTTTTTGAGCATTCTGCTTTCCAGAATGGTTGGATTAGTTCACAGCTCTACCAAGAGTGCATCAGTGTGCATGTTTTCCTACAAGCTTTTCAGCTTAGCTGTCAGGTTAGCCAATCTGATAGGTTTGAGGTGGTAACTCTGAGTTTTAATTTACATTTCTGTAATTATTAGTGATTTAGAGCATTTTTATATGACTATTGATAACTTTGAGTTTGTCCTCTGAAAACTGAGTGTTCACATCCTTTGACCATTTATCAATGGGGAACATTCTTATATTTGAGAAATGACATTTTTATCAGAGATATTTGCTGTAATTTTTTTCACAGTTTCCTGCTTTTCTTCTAATTTTGACTACATTGATTTTGTTTCCACAACACTTTTTTAAATTTTATGTAATCAAAATCAATCATTTTGCCTCCCATGAACCTCCCTATCTCTGGTCTGGTCATTAACTCTTCCCCTATCCACATCTCTAACAGGAACTTTCTTCCCTGTACCTCTAATTTGTTTGATAGCACCCTTTATATCTAACCCATATACCCATTTTGAGCTTTATCTTGGTATGTGGTAAGACATGTTGATCTATGTCTAGTTTCTGACAAATAACTTTCCAGTTTTCCTGACAATTTTTGTCAAATAGTGAGTTCGTGCTCCATTAGCTGTGTGGCAAGTAAATGAAGTAAGGGTAAACTGAGGTACATACTTTGAGCAAAAGCAGTTTATTGTGACTCACACAACTATTAACAAAGCAGGTCAGACTGGCTACCTCAGTAAGGCTAGCAACACCAGTGAGAAGGGGGACACCTCTTTATTAACACACAGGAATGGAGGTAGGTCTGGGTAGTTTTGAAACATCACAATTAGCTATACTAAAAAAAAAAAAAGTGGGTTGACACTCAGGTGTGGCTAATTATGCCTCTCTCTGACAATTAAGGAATATTAATTGTTTTAATGGGATTTATTTGCCTCTTGTAATCTTGGCTGGGAAATAAGAACCACCAGGTTAGTTGTTTCCTGGGGTGGGGTATGGGGAGATGGAGCTCACACACCCCCTGATTGCACAAAGATAGGTAAGGACAGATAACATGTCTTTGGGGGAGAGATGGCACCAGGTTAAGCTGGTTGGGGCTTACAGACAAGCAGGTGTCCTAGGGGCTAACTACATGAGTGACAACATTCCCTTTCAACCACATCTTTAAACTAATGCAAACTAGGAAAAACTGTACTCATAAAAATCAATACAGCATAAAATCAATTATATTGTAAAAATCAATACAGTGGGCCTGAGAGGTAATATTACTTTTTATCTTTTCACAACTGGGATCTTTGAGTTTATCAAATATAAAGTTACTGTGCTCATATGCTTCTCTATATTATATACCTAATATGTTCAATTGATCAATCATTCTATTTCTTATTCAGTACCAAATTGCTTTAATGGTTGCAGCTTCGTGGAATAGTTTGAGACGTGGTACTGCTGGACAACCTTCCTTCGTATTTTAAAAAATTAATTCCCTTAATATTACCCTTTATTCCTCCAGATGAATTTTGTCATTTTTGCCTAGTTCTATAGAGTAATTCTTTGGTAATTGGATTGGAATGATACTGAATGAGTAAATTAATTTAGGTAGTGTAGTAATTTTTATTATATTGACTCATCTACTTAGTATTTCTCCGGTTGTTTAGCTCTGTCTTTATTTGTGTGAAGTGTTTTACAACTGTGTTCATATAGTTCCCGTGTATGATTTAGAAAGTAGATTCCCAGTATTTTATACCGTTTGCAGTTATTTTAAATGGAATTTCTCTTTCTATCTCTTCCTGATGGGTTTTGTTGGTAATATATAGAAATGTTGATTACTTGTGTGGTTTTATTTTATATCTAGCAACTTTGCTAAAGTTGTTAATTGTTTCAATTAATTTTTTAGTTGATATTCTACGGTTCTCTAAGTATACCACCACGTCATATGCAAAGATTGACAGTTTTGGTTCCTCGTTATGTTTGCCAATTACTTCTATTTCTTTTTCTTGTCTTATTGTTATAGCTAGCATTTCTAGTACAATATTAAAAATTCATGATAATATTGGACATCCTTGCTTCACCCTTAATTTTGCTGGAAAACCTTCTAGTTGATCTGCATTCCAGATAACGATTGCTCTTGGTTTTAGATAAATACTATTTATCATTTTAATGAAAGCTCCATTTATTCCTATGCTTTCTAGTGTGTTAAATAGGAATGAATGTTATATTTTATCAAGAGTTTTTCTGAGTCTATTGATATAATATGATTTTTGTTGTCTTTGTTATTGATATGGTCAATTATGCTTAGTTATCCTACTATTGAACTAGCCCTACATTCCTGGTATAAATCCAGCTTGGTCATTGTGTGTGACCTTTGTGATATTTTGCTGTAATTAGCTTTTTAATTTTTGATATTCACAATTTGGTTTTCTTCTTTTTTCAATCAAAATAGCCAATGATTTATCTATTTTATTTTTTTTCATAAAACAAGCTCCTAGTTTTATTATTTTTTAAAATTTTATTATTTTGTTTTGATTTTCAGGATTTCTATTTTGGTGTTTAATTTGTTGTTTTTAATTTGTTCTTTTTCTAATTTGTTTTCAGTTGCATGCCCAATTTATTGATCTGATCTTTTACTGATGTAAACACTTAGAGATATACATTTTCCCTTAAGTACTGTCTTGGCCGCATTCCACAAATTTTGGTATGTTATCTCTTCATTATCATAATGAAATTATTTATTTTTTTCTATTATTTGTTCTTTGATTCACTCATTCTTTAGGATTAGATTATTTAGTTTCCAATTCATTTTCCAATCTGTGTTTCTGTTATTGATTATAATTTTTATTGCTTTTTTGTCCCAAAAGGGTGCATTTAATATTTCTGCTTTTCTGTATCTGTCTAGGAGGCTTTACTGCCCTAATACATGTTTAATTTTTGTGAAGGTGCCATATATGGCTAAGAAAATGTACACTCCTTTCTATTTCTATTCGGTTTTCTTCAAAGGACTGTCATAACTAACTTTTCTAAAATTCTATTCCTCTCCTTAACTTCTTTCTTATTTATTTTATATTTAGAAACATCTATCTCTGAGAAGGATAAATTGAGGTCCTCCACTAGTATAGTTTTACCATTTCCTCCTATAACTCATTTAACTTTTCCTTTAAGTATTTTGGTGCTATCCCATTTGGTGCATATATATTTAGAATTGATATTACTTCATTGTCTAGGGTATCTTTTAGCAAAGTGTAGTTTCCCTGATTATCTCTTTTAATTATGTCTGGTTTTGCTTTTGCTTTGTCTGAGATTATGATTGCTACCCCTACCTTTTTTACTTCAGCTGAAGCATAATAGATTCTACTCCAGCTAATAATTTTAACTCAGTGTGTGTCTTTCCATTTCAACTGTGCTTCGTGTAAACAACATGTTGGATTCTGGTTTCTAATCCATTCTGCTACCCTCTTCCATTTTATGGGTGTGTTCATCCCATTGACATTCACAATTATGATAACTATGTATTTTCCTTCATCCTATTCTCTTCTGTTTATCCTTATCTCTCTTTTTTTTACCCTGCCCCTCCTCAAAAACTGTTTTGCTTCTGACCACTGTCTCCTTTAATCCACTCTCTTTCTTATTCCCTGCTCCCTCTCTCTTATCCTCTTCCCTTCCTACTTCCCTATTGAATAAAATAGATTTCTATAGCCAACTGAATATGTATGCATATTCTTCCCTCTTTGAACCAGTTCAGATGAGAGTTTCAAGTGTTGCCTCCCCCCTCATTTCCCCTTCTACTGTACAAAATCTTCCTTGCATATTTCTTTTATGTAAGGTGGTTTTTTCCCCCCAGTCTTCCTCTCCCTTCACCCTTCTACCAGTGTATCCTTTTTTTCTCACCCTTCCATTCTCTCTCTCTCTCTTTTTTTTTTTTTTGGCTAGGCAATGGGGTTAAGTGACTTGCCCAGGGTCACACAGCTAGTAAGTGTCAAGTGTTTGGTCTGAGGCTGGATTTGAACTCAGGTCCTCCTGACTTCAGGGCCGGTGCTCTATCCACTGCACCACCTAGCTGCCCCTGAGTTTTCATTTAAAGATCTCTTTTAGGAGACCTATTTATCCCCCTGGTTCTAAAACAACTGGGCAATTTTCCTTTATAATTTCTTGAACTATGGTGTCTAGGATCTTTTTTTATCATGTCTTTCAGATAGTCCAAATAATTCTTATCTCTCCTTGAACTATTTTCCATGTCAATTTTTGTTCTGATGAGATATTTTACATTTTCTTCCTTTTTTATTTTGGCTTTGTTTTATTGTTTCTTGATGTATCTTCCACATGACTGATTCTAATTTTTAAGGAATTATTTTTTCAGTGAAGTTTTGTACCTCTTTTTCCATTTAGCTAATTCTATTTTTAAGAAATTATTTTCTTCAATATTTTTGTGCTTTTTACCAAGCTTTTAAATTCTATTTTCATAATTTTCTTGCACTGCTCTCATTTCTTTTCCTATTGCTTTTATTTGATTTTAAAAATAACTTTTAAAAAAAACTCTCTTTTGCATTTCTAGGAATTCTTGTTGGGCTTGTGTCCAATCTGCATTTTTCTTTGAGGCTTTGCTTATAGATATTTGCCCATCATTGACTTCTTTTGAGTTTGTATCTTGAGCTTAACTGTTACCAGTGGATTTTTATGGTCAGATTCTTTTTGTTGTTTGCTCATTTTCCCCATCTATTTATTGAGTTTATACTTCATCTTAGGGTTGAGTTCCGCTCACCTAGGTGGAGGCAGTTAATGTTCAAAGCTTCAGGCTTTTTCACCCTGTTGTTTTCACAGCTAATTCTGAGGGTCTCTAAGTTTTTGGTACTTCTAAAGTGGTGTGATTTGGTCGTTGCTTTCCTGATCTGTGTTCTTGTCCTTACCCAAGAAGGGCCCCTGATTCCTGGCAACTGTAAGGGCTACTGCTCCTCACTTTAGTTCTTCACCTGGTACTGCTACAAGCAATTAGGGCCCCTACTTTCTCTCTGTCCTGGAACTATGACCAGGGCCCAAGTTTCCTTGTTTCTGGAAGTGCTCCTCTCTACCCTAGAACTGCTACTAGGAACTAGCACCTTTGTTCTCTCTGTCCTGAAACGGTGATGTGGAATGGGGTAATGGGCAATGGAGGCTGATCATGTACCCAGTGCCAACATAGGAGTTCTCTGTAGTCTCTTTCTGACCACTTGTTCAGTCCTCTTACCATGGGCAATGAGAGGTTCTAGAACTATTGCTTCTGCTGGTGCTGCTGCTGCTGCCTCTAAGACCCACAACTGATGTTGCTGCCATGCCGTACTCCTGGTCAGTTCCCACCCCAGTGTCACAGACTTCTCCTTCTGACCTCCTAAGTTATCTTAGGCTGGAAAATGTCCCACTTTGAACTTTTATTGGCTATGCTGTTCCAGAATTCGATCTGACATATCATTTTAAAGTTGTTTGGAGGGGAATGTTGGGAAAGTTCAGCTGCAATGCTCCCTTTATTCTACCATCTTGGCCACATCATTAACTTTTAATTAGGAACATTTACAAAAACAGAAAGCAAACCAAAAGTAATTAAAACATCAAAAATCAATAAAAATTGTGGTAGCTGTTGTCTATAGACCCTTTCTTCATTAATGGGTTTGATACCTGGCTTACAATTTTTCTTTCCTCTCCAGTTCCTGCCATCACAGTAGGACTTCAACAAACATATTGATTCTCCCTCAAATACCCTAACCACTTAGTTCCTCAACCTGTTCACCTCCTATGAGCTACTTCACCTCAGCCACACACAAAGATGTTCATACCCTTGATCTTGCCATCATTCACAAATATACCACCTCCATTTTCAAGAATTCTGAAATCCCCTTATATGACCATAATCTATAGCTTTTCACCTCTCCTTCTGCCTTCCTACTCTTCATCTGTACCATGACCTCCAATCCTTTGACCCCTCTATTCTCTTTCAGGCTATCTCCGCTGCATTAGTCACTCTCTCCTCTTCAACTCATCTTGACTCCTGGATAAACCAATTCAATTCCACAGTGCTTCCCTCTCTTGAATCCTTAGACCTTTTAACATATCTCCAATTATACCCAGCCATGCCTTAACCTTAGAGACAGAAAGTAGGGAGGGAGGGAAGAAGGGAGGGAGAGAGAGGGAGGGAGGGAGACAGAGGGGAGAGAGAGAGAGAGAGAGAGAGAGAGAGAGAGAGAGAGAGAGAGAGCGAGAGAGAGAGAGCGCGAGCGCACACCTTAGCTGGGACATGCAGAGGTTTTCCTGCTCCCTTTGTTGGGTTCTGAGGGAGTCTTCCCCAAAGACACTAAGTCATGTGTCCCAGGATTATGGTTAGAATGTTATGCTTTGCTTTTGCTTAATAAAATTCCTGATTAAAAGTTAATGGCATCATTAACTGGGCTGATTTACTTAAATTGGAAGCAGACAAGTGGGGGCTTGGTGGCAATGCAAGTAAAGGTAAAGGGAGTAAAGTCTTTTTTTTTTCTCCATTCAGTTCTTCCAGAAAACCTTCACTCTTTCCAGTTTATTCTCTTCCAAGGAGCAGCTGCAAACCTGTCTTCCTCCAATCAGCTCAACAGGTGGCAGGCAGTACAGATTCTCAGACTCTTAGAGAATCTGACTCTCAGTGATTCAGACCCAGCTCTGAAATTGTTTCTTGTACCCAATTCTAAAGAATCTTCTTAGACTGAGTTGCAGGTCAAAAGCTACATTTGTGCTAGCTAAGCCAATAATAAGTAATTAGGGTTTCCCAACTATCAACCTCAAAATTGTCCTACCAGTCATATCTAAATTAGATATTGGGAAACAGGGCACTTGGGTCATCTTTGCCTTAAGTAATTTTCCTCTGAGAGGCTGCTTTTTCAGTGTTTTAGACAGAACTGACCAAAATCCTATCTCCTTTTAATCAATAAAATGGTCCTAATTAGGAAGAGGCACCATTGTACATTCATACATCCCATTCAACTGATTTCTACCTTTTAGCTAGAACCAAATAGTTTTGATGATTACTGCTTTAAAATATAATTTGAATCCTGGAAGCATTCTTCTTCTCCTCCCTCTTTCATTCCTATTGTTTCCCTATTTTCCTTGAAATTAAATAAATTTTGTTAATGGATTACATTCTCTAGTTCTACAAAACACTTCTTTGTAGTTTGATTGCATAGCACTAAATCTGAAAATTATTTATGCAGTACTGTTATTTTCATTACATCGGTAAGGCACAAAAAATATTGCAATCAGTATTTGGGTATACAGTGTCACTTTGACCTCTTTGGATTATATGCTGAGCAATGGTAGGTTAAATACATGGGCATGTCCTGGTTTGAAAAGAATATGATGGCTGGCATAGGGGCTTCTTCAAATGGATGTTCAGAGAAGAACTAAGCAATTAGAAAATGAGGCCATGAGATGGAAACATTGCCAGCATGAGAAGGTCACTGGGTTAGAGGTGGAGAGGTGGTCTGGGGAGTTACAGGTTGGATTAATAGATATATTGCCATTTTCCTAACACTCTACAGTTGTCATGATCTATATCTTGCCATGGACCTAGATAGCTCCAGAGGAGAGAATGAGACTGGTGACTCTGCACAGCCTTCCCTCACTTAAATCCAATTCACTTGCATGTTATAACATCACCTTCCTGATATCATGGTCCTCTTCAAGAATGAAGGACAAATATCTGAAGTCCCTGTTGGAGTGCCAAATGAAACAGGGACTACAACCTAGGACTCAAGGCCATCGGCATAAGACTCTCCTCATTCATAAACAATTGCTCCATGCTTCATGCCTGCATTAGGGGCAGAGTTGCAGAAAGCTTGCTGGAGATGTCTTTGTTTCCTCTAGCTCTCAGTTTGAAATTGTTTTCCAGAATGGTTGGATCATTTTACCCTCCACTAGTAGTGCACTAATATGCACTATTACAGCCCATCCAATTGTCATTATCCTGATGTTTTGGTTTTTTTTGGGGGGGGGTTCATCTTTGCTGATCTGAATAGCTATGAGGCTCTCCAGTTGTTGTAATTGACATTTCTCTTATTATTAGTGATTTGGAACATTTTTTCCACAGTTATTGATAGCTTGCCTTTATTTTGAGAGCTGACTATTCATAGTCTTTCACCAATCTATTAGGAAATGGAATTTTTAAAATATATTTGAATTAGTTACATGCCTTAGATATCATATCTTTAACAGAGAGATTTGCTTTAATGATTTTTTCCAAGTTAACTGTTTTCCTTCTAATTCTAACTGCATTGATATTTGTACAAAAGCTTTTCAATTTTATATAACTAAGGTTGTCCACATGATTTCCTATTAACCTACCATAGTTGTGACAACTATCTCCTTTCCTGCTCCTCTAATTTGTGCGTAATATAACCTTTTTAAAACCAAGGTCATTTGTTCATTTTGTGATTATGTATATGGTGTGAGATGCTGGTCTAAACCTAATCTCTGTCACACTGCTTTCTAGCTTTCCCAGTAGTTATTTTCAAATAGTTTTATCACCACAGCAATCAGAGCCTTTGGATTTACCAAACACTATATTATTATGTTGGATTGTTTCAGGGTCTTATTATCTAATCTGTTTCATAAAACAATTTCTCTGTTTTTTAAACCAGTACCAAATCATTCTGAATTATTACTGCTTTGTAGTACAGCCTGAGAGCTGGTGGAGCGATGTCCACTTCCTTTTCACTTCTTTTTATTATTCCCCTTCAAATCCTTGAATTTTTGTTCCTCCAAGTGAACTGTTTAAATTATTTTGTCCAGTTTTATAAAGTAACTCTTTGGTAGTTTGGTATGGTGTTGAATATGTAAATTAATTAAGGTAGCATTGTCATTATTATTAGATTGTCATGGCCCAACTATGGGCCATTAATATCTGTCCAATTATTTAAGTATATCTTTACTTTTTCTATAAAGAGTGTTTTGTAGGTAGAGTCATACAATACATAGAAAGGTGAAGGGCTTTAAATGTGACGCATTTTATATTTGATCCTGAAGGTAACAGGGAGGCATTGTTGTCAATTAAACAAGGGTATGACACATTCAGACTTTATTTGTTTCTAGTTAGGAGTATATACTAAGGTGATATAGTTAGAACACTTGATACAAAAGATTTCCCCCAAACCAGAAGTATATTCTCCCATAAGAACATGAAGACTCCCAGGGAAAGTGGGCCCAAGCTTAGAAAGCAGATATAGCCAAGGGGTAACTCGTAGCTCTTGGCTGATAGAAGTCCTTTTCTCTCTTTATGGAGTCCTCATGAAGTTCCCCTTAGGTATGGTGTAGATTTCTGTTGGGTTCCTTATAAGGTCCTGAGCTGCTTTTCTTCAGTGTATCTTGTTTGCTCTCCATGCCAATGCAGGGGCTACTGTCAGCCATTGTTGCTCTAGAGACCCTTCTAGGATGCCAAGGGGAAGTGCCACATCTTTCCACCTTTATAAGTTTGTAAGGTCTTTCTTTGGTCTACGATGAGAGAGGGGAGGAGCCAAAGGTTCTCTCTCCTCTCCTCACAACTATTCCTTCTCAGAGGAAGCAGCCTTGGAATATGTTCACATATCAAAGGGGTTTATTAAAGGAAATTTCCCAAATCCACTTGATGAGCTCATGAGGCAATGAGTCTTTGTTTGTAATCTTGGACTGCTTATGCCTCTCTCTAAAGATTATGGATATGTCCATCTGTGCCTTGTTAAAAGAAAAAAGATGATTCCTGATTAAGTCTCAGTGACTGTGGTTGCCCCAAGATAAACTGGTCTGGAGCTGTTCCGTGGCATCTCCTAGGAGAGCGGTCTCCTAACTTTTTTGTTCTCATACTCCTATCAGCAAACATTTTTGAGAATTTACTCAGTATATATACATGTACTAACACAATATATATCATGTACATTATAAAATATGCACAATAGAAAATGCTTAAGGACGTGATGAAGATGAAAAGTGACTTTTTATCTTTGTATATCCAGTGCATAGTAAGTACACTACATAGTAAGCACTTGATAAATACTTGTTTTTTACTTGAAATAAACAATATTTAAAAGTATCTTATTTATTAGTAGAATAAAATGTTTTGCTTTCAGTTTAAAATATTAATAACAACAACAATGGGTAGAATATTTGTCTATCAATCGACAAGCATTAAGTGCCTACTGTGTGCCAGGTACTGTACTAAGTGCTGGTGATACAAAGAATAAAATATTTCCTACTCACAAGGAGCTTACATTCTAATTCATTAATAATAACAATAAGATTTAGGCAGAGATCTTCTATTTCACTGGTATAGGGAACACCATGTGAGGAAACTCTCTAGCAATGCAGGTCTGCACCCATACAACTGATAGCTTGCATTTATGTAGTGCTTTTAGGTTTGCAAAGTGCTTTACTCATATTACCTCATCTTATCCATATAACCCTAAGAGGTAGAGGCTTTTATTATCCCCATTTTAAAGATGAGAAAACTGAAGCTTAGAGAGGGTAAGTGACTTACCTGTGATCCTAAAGCCAGAAGGTGTCTGAGGCAGGATTTGAATTTAGGTCTTCCTGATTCCAAATCCAACACTCTATCCACTAAGCCTCTTAGCTGCCAGCCTTAAAGACTTGAATGGGGCAGTAGCTGGGAAAATGACTTGCCCAAGGTCATTCAGCCACTCTGTGTCAGAGGCAGTATGTGAAACAAGTTTTCCTGACTCTGAGGATGGCTCTCTGTATCATACTGCCTCTCTGATAACAAATATCAATGATAAGGTTTTTGTAAGAGGAATATGATTCAATATACTTTGTTACTTTTTGAGAATCTTAGTTTAACACTGTGAAACAGCAATTCAAAAGTCTGGCTCTAAATTATTTATTTTGGTACTTGGTGTGAATGGCTGCCATAGATGAAAGTTACAGAATATGTAGCTCCTAATGGAAGAAATTGACCACACTTAACTAAATCATGGTCGTCTTTTTCAGTGCCAGCCACTGATAAACATAAAGGCTTTTGTTAAAGTTGAGGTATTACATTTCCATTTTCCCTGGAAAATGTTGCCCTTGCAAACTAGTTGGAAGATATTATTTTTTTATATACTTTTTAACAAATCAGCACAAAATCCTCTGAAAAGCTTCATTTGGAAAATTTTAAAAGAAGTTAGAAAAATTTTCCAAGTTTTTAAAGTATGTATATATGCATGTTCTTACAGGTGACACACTGTTTTGGTAACAAAAGCAGAGTTTTTTGATGTCTTAATAATTATGGTTCCCTATTATCATTAGCTAATGTCCAAAGGAACAACAGACACCCAGGAACTTGCAGACTAGGTCTGACTCAGGCCACTTCAATGGTACAGGATTGATTTCTCAGTTCCTTCCATCAAACAAAAGGAAATCTACTTAGCCCCAGAAAGGGAAAGATATTCAGTAAGGGGGGAGGGAGAAGAGATAGAGATACAGACAGAAGCAGAGAGACAGAGAGTCAGAAAACAAGAATGAGAACGAACACTTACTCTATTAGATTGTGAGCTCTTTGAGGGCAGAGACTGTCTTTTGCCTTTTTTTTGTATCCCCAGCACTTAGCACAGTGCCTGGCACATAGTAGGTGCTTAATAAATGCTTACTGGTTGACCTGCACTGTGCTAAGTACTTTGACAAATATCTCATTTGATCTTCACAACGACCCTACCAGGCAAGTGCTATGATTATCCTCATTTTAAAGGTGAGGAAACTGAGTCAGAGGTTAACTGACTTGCCCAAGGCCACATGACTAGAAACTAGCTAGACTTGAACTGAGGTCTTCCTGACTCCAGGCCCACCCTTTTGAGCCACCTAGCTGACACTGATTCAGACTTACCTGCCTCTGTATTGGCCATGCTGGTCAAAACTCTGAAGAAGCTCCTGATTCCTCGTGTGCTGGCTTTTAGGCCACCACAAAGCTATGGCAATGTTTTTAGCCTTAGTCAATGGGCCAACTAAGTCTTGAGTACAGTTTCAATACCTTTAAATGAAAAATTAGCCTCTTCTGAGTGGGGCAGAGTCCCAGAAAAAGCTAGTCTCACCAATGTGGCAGAACTTTAGGAGGTAATGAAGGCTCCTATCACATAGGGCAAGGTTCATCATTAGCTAAAGGGGATGTAAATCCATATTTCAAATAATTTGGAAATGTTTTTGCCCAATGTGTCACATCTGATTAGCTCATCATTATTTTTAACTTGTAACATGGCAGAAAGGGATATATTAGGAGTAAGAGGTGTTGGCTCTGCCATTTTATTTTGGTTTATTTTTTTCTCACAGTATTAGTGTTATATCCAATCTGAGGATTTTTTGCAGGAATCCTTCGAAGCTGTTTGTTCATGTGTGAATGTTAGTTTAATTAGGACTATATAATTTGATCTAGAAATCCACTTACCCAAGAACATGCAAATCATAACACAATAATATGCTGAAAGCAAATGAATAGTTGAAAGTGACACTGTGAATGCCCCTGGAATCTGGTACTCTCATTCTTCATTCAGAAAACCATATTAAAAGGTAATTATCTGACATAAGGGCACCAGAGTCCATCCAAAAGTTAAATATTAGTAAAGTTTAACTTATGTGTTTAGAATAGAATACAGAAACTCTAATATTTTCTTCACCTTGGAGATGACTATCTTAGGGGATATTTTAGTGACTGGGTTGTCTCTAAGATAAATGAGTTGGCTCTTAAGTCTTGAGAGGTGGAAGGAAAGACTCTGTAGGGAGGAGATATCCTTTTGTGAGGGCCTAAAAGGCAATTGACAAACCTGCATGGCCTCCTTGGCCTTCTGCCTTTTCCTTTCCACTTTTCTCCAACTGAAATTCTGAGTGAAATGGAAATAACCATGAGCTATTCTGATACAGTGCAAGTCTGAAAGGATGGGCATTGCCTGATCAAGAACCCTGAAGTGTATATTTCCTCCTGAAGGGAATCCAAAGCACAATTTGGCACTGCTAGTCTTGCAGAGAATGGTGTGGAGTCAAGGAATTCCACAGTACGTTAAGAGTGGCAACCAGAAGTTCAGTTGCCTTCCAAGAGGAATGCCCAGATGTGCTGTGTCAGAAGGACTTTAGGACCTTGGTGGAAAAGTAGAGCTGAGCAGTGAGAGAGGAAGGCTGTGGATTGCTTCTAGGCAATTTTGAGTTCCTTTATGCATTTTCCACATTTATTTATAGTCTCCTGTAAGTCTTGGGTTTCTGCATTGTCTCTAGAGTGAAATAACAGCTTTCCCGACCCCTGTGTGAATTGTAAGACTGAGTGCTTGTAAAGGAGCCATGGACCCTGTTACGCCCATCTGTGGAATCCCAGACACAAGCTTCATGCAGGCCAGGTCCAGAGATTTGCCACAGTAAATACCAGAGGCCTCTTGGGAGAAACTCCTTAGTACAGGCCCTTCCCCAAAGTGATCTAATAAACCTGCTCAAGCTTATTTTGCTTCTTTCCACTGTCTCTTGTACCCTTCTTCCCCTAAAATTCTGAGAACTCTCTGGGGTGGCAGTAACTGGGGAGAATCTATGCCCCCTGCCCCAGGCTCGTTAATGGCCACTTTGCACCAGAAGCATCTGGGGTCAGAGTGGGGAGTGCAGGGAGAATGCTCCTAAACCCCAGCCTCCTGCAGGGAGGTGGGAAGATCTGGGGTGACTCAAGTTCTGGATTCTTACAAACCGTGTGATCTCAGGAGTCAACACAAAAGATCAGTCTCAGCCTGTAGGTCATCATACCAAAGCCCAGAGTTCACACTGGGAAATCTCTGAAAATCGTCTGTATCAAAGTGACTCAGTTCATATTAAAGCACTCGAGGTAATAGAAAGTACTGGGTACAGGACAGCTTTTATTGCAACCAACAGACTTGCTGAAAATGCAGAAGATGCAACTGATGGCAGTCTATAAGCAAATGAAGAAAAACACCTGAGGGAACTCATATGTGCCGAAATAGTTTGCACAGGATTATATGTGATATCAAAAATAGGGGAGGAGGAGATGAGTCCAATGATTGGGAAATGATTGAACAAACAGGATTATAAGAATGTAATGATCAATATGAATTCAGAGAAACACAGAGCCTTGTATTAAGTAACACAGTGAAGAGTGCAGAGCTAAAAGAATAACACATGGCATAATTTCAATGATGTGAATGAAACAATACCAAGAGGTGACAACACTTAGGGTGAATACAGTGGGCAAGCATGCCAGGAGGCTCAGAAAGCCAACCTAAGCCCAGGTACCTGGATGGCACAAGCAAGGAAGATAAAAGAATACGTTTACTTAGAATAAGGATACAGTTATTGACTACAGAGAAGGATACGTGTCGGTAGTCCTGGTGACGGTTCTGATTCACGCTGACCCAAATCTCATTCAGTTGAGGGCAAAGTTCTCTTTTTGTCTCCCTTTCCCTGGTGGACATGATGCTCACAAAATGGCTACTTCAGATGCCTCAGATCTACTGGTCTGAGGCAATATGACCCCTGTGTGGGAGGTTTAATGTGTCCATTGGGGGAGAGGGGAGCCTATCAGATACATTACCTGTGCAAAACCTTCAGGTGAGCATGAAACAAAGAAACCTTTGAACCACTGCCTCGCATCCTCTAACTACCAGTGGCTTGATAGGGACTTGCCCTGGGAAAGCCTGACCCTACTGCAGCCCCGGTACTATCCTCAGGAAATCCTAACTGCTCCTTCAAACCTACTTCCTTCCTCATAATGTATACAGGCCTGGCCACAGTTAGGATAGTTCCACATCACTATGATAAAAGGACACAGCCTTCCTTTCCACGAACAAACAGTAAACTACGAACATGAGACATATATTTACTATTAGTGTACAGTGGGTTGAGGGCTGGCCTTTGGGACAGAAAGACCTGGGCACAAGTCACGATACATTCTAGCTTTATAAGGGCTAGCCATTTGAGCCCTCCCTAAGACTATACATTACATGAGTTGCTGATCTACATTGGTGGATGACAGGTTTGTACATGCAGAACTGGAAGTAACCTTAATCTAGTCTAGGACCCTAATTTTATTGAAGAAGATACCGAGGCTCAGAAAAGCTAAGTGGCCTAGCTATTAAGAATCAAATCCAGGATTTGAACCTGGGGTTATCTAATTCCAAATCCAGCGCTCTTTCAGTGCAATGTACCATGCTGAGGGAGGCTCCCCACTGCATAATACTCGAACCATGAAATCACAGACTTGTCCCCAAAAAATCCTGCTCAAAACTTAAAACAAAAATTCTGAGGCCCTCATTTGCATTTGTCATCATTAGATGCTCTTGTTTAATTGCCCCCATGGGGGTAAGGAGGTGTTTTTAATGTATCGGAACAAAAGAGGCCTTCAGTGGCTCCCAAAGTCCTTTCACTTATGACCCAAACTCCTTAGCCTGGCATTTAAAGCCTTCCACACATTGGCTCCCACCTTTGCTTTCCAGTCTTATTTCCTATTACTCCCCCTTATGTACTCTACACTCTAACCTATTAGCTGTTTCCTGAACTTTCAAAACAGTGTTTCTTAACTTTTTCTCAGTGTTCAGGTATGTTTGGAGTATTAGTCCAACTGGTTATACCAAGTGATATCACTGTACACTAGGTACTTTCAGATCCCTACCATAGACAACAAGGAAGAGATGGTAGGATTCTACAAATTTTATGGCACAACCTAAAGAATTTCAGGGAGTGGAGGGTCGCCATTTTTTAGTAGCACATGGAAAAAGGGAATGGAGTCATACACTACTTGGAGGTTGTGTTTTTTTTTTTAAACCTGGATGACCTCATTGTGATTGGAAGAACCTAAGACAAGATGGCTCATGGTATCAGATTAGTTAATTGTTGGTCTACACTATCTAGCTGTGAATGTGAAAGTTCCAGTTATACAGAACCTCTGTCAAGTAGGTGGGTTCTAACGAACCTCAGCATCGAGTATGAATCCTGAAAGGAGAGAGTAACTCACTGCTGGGGACGTGTGGTCTTTTAGTGCAGACCCCCATACTACAGTCACCTCTTATGTACAACCTATGATCTTGCCAAATCAGACTCTTGACTAGCCCTGTCCACACTCCCTTTGTTCAAAGTGCTTACTAAATCTGTAAGGACCTTCCCATTGCTATTTCTATCTGCTGAAATTTTCCCTGTCCTTTATCTCGGCACACGTAGTCTTCAATGAATCTTTCTCTGATTCCCTCACTATGTAAGGGATAGCTAGGTGGTAAAGTGGCTAGAGCCCTGGATTTTGAGTTAGGAAGAGCTGAGTTCCAATCTGACCTCATTTACTTGCTGTGTGACCCTGGTCAAGTCACTAATCCTTCATCTGCCTCAGTGTCTTCATTTGTAAAATAGGGATAATGATTGCACCTACCTCCTCAGGTTGTTGTGAAGATAAAGTGAAATAATATTATAAAGTGCTTAGCACAGTGCCTGGCACATATTAGGCGCTTAATAAATGCTTGTTAAAAGAACAAAAAAACAAACCCAACAATTAAGTAATGATTCTTCCCTACTTGGGACAACACAAACTCTACATTTATCATGTGTCATTAGTTATTTGTATTATGTGTCATGTTCTTCACCCTTACCCCTAGACCCTGACTGCAAGCTACATGCAATCAGGGACCATGTTTTATTTATTTTCCCATAGCACCTAGAATGGTGTCAGCTGGGTATCACCAGAAAGAAGCATATAATGCTTGTCCATTTTTCTCCCTAAAAGCAACATGTAATTATAGCTTATGGCAAAAATCTGATACCCTGAATCTCAAGTGTTGAATTATGATTCAATTTTATGTCACCGGTTCAGTATCAACACAGAAGGAGATCTCCAATGGAACATCCCAGGGATCGGTGCTAGCACCTGTGCCATTTAACATTACTGTTAATGGTTTGGATCAAGTCATAGAGGGAATACCTATCAAATCAAATTCTCCGATGACACAAACCTGGGAGGGAGAGCTCACACAATGAAACAAAGAATTAGAATTCATAATATCTTAGCTGTGAGATCGCTGGGACAAAATAAATAAGATGAAATGTAAGGGGATAAATGTGAAGTCTCATACTTCGGTTCAAAACATTAATTGAACAAGTACAAAATAGAGGTGGCAAAGCTATACAGCCATCCATCTGGGGGAAAAAAGATCCTAAGACTAGTTCACAAGGAGTCAACAGTGCCAAAGAGCAGCCCCAGATGCCCATTTGCCCCTGGGCTGCATTAGGAGAGGCATAGGACCCAGACTGACAGAGGCATTGATTACTTCTGGGCACTCCATTTCAGGAATGACGTGGAGGGCAACCAGTATTGTAAAGGGCAGCTAGCTCATGTCATGTGAAGACCAGTTGAAGCAAATGGGTCTGTAACCATGGGAGAAGAGAAGACCTAGTAAGGACATATAACTTTACTCCAAGCATTTTAGGCTTTCAAAGGAAATGGGACTATACTTGTTCAGCTTGGCTACAGTGGGTAAAACTATGAGAAATGGGGTGGAAATTAATGAGGCAAATAAAGATAGGATTGACAAGGAAGGGCAAATTTCCTAATGATTAGCATCACCCAAAAGCAGAGCTGCCTGCCTCAGAAGACAGGAGTTTCTCCTTCAATAGAGGTCTTCAAACAAAGGCTGCATAGTGACTTATTTGACTGTATACATAGAATTCTTCTACAGATAAAGGTTGCACCAGGTGATCTCGATGGCTTCTTCCAACTCTGGAATTCTGTGACTGCAAAATTTTCTGAAACTTTTCCTACATGATTATATCTGCACAGGTAATATCCAGTATGAAATCTCTCATGAGCTTTTAACTACATTCATGGAGATTCTCATGAGCACTAATTATCTGAAAGATGTTCCCACTAGCTGAAACTTTCCCACATACATTATATACTTAAAGTTCTATACAGTAATAATTCCCTTATATGTAGCAAAAAATTGACCCAGCCTGAATACTTCCACACATTCATTACATTAAAAAGATTTCTCCCTCCAGTATTGTTTCTTATGGTCCTCAAGGTCTTACTCTAAAATTCTTCCCTCATCCATTACCCTGAATGTCTTTGTAATCAGGATGAAAGCTCTCATGTGCAGCAAGAGTGGCTTCCTCATGAAACTCTTCTCACATTCCTTACATTCAACAGGTTTCTAGCTCCTATTGTCTATGTCTAGGCAGGAGGACTATGTTTCCACACCATTTGAAAGCTTTTTGACACTCATTACACTAAAAAGGTTTTTCCTTAATATTAGTATTAGTTTTAGTATTAGTTTTTTTTAAGGTTTCCTTTCTGATTAAAGGTTTTCCCACATTCATTAGATTCAAAGAGGGGGAGTGGGGGTGGGGAATGTCACCTGTATGAATTCTCAAGTGTATTAAAGTTTCCCTTCTGGCTGAAATTTATCCCACATTCATTATTATTATAAGGTTTGTCTCCAATATGACTACTCTTATGTTTCATAAGACTTGAGCTGAATCTGAAGCCTTCCCCACATTCATTACATTCAAAGGGTCTCTCTCCAGTATGAATTCTTTGATGTCTTGTTAGGTTTTGACTATTATTGAAGGCTTTCCCACATTCACTGCATTTGTAAGGTTTCTCTCCAGTATGAATTCTATGATGCTGCATAAGAGATGAGCTTTGCCTGAAGCTTTTCCCACATTCATTACACTTGTAGGGTCTTTCTCCGGTATGGATTCTTTGATGTCGTGTTAGGCTTTCATTATTACTAAAGGCTTTCCCACATTCATTACATAAATATGGTTTTTCCCCAGTATGAATTCTCTTATGTGTATTAAGGTTTCCCTTCCAGCTGAAAGCTTTCCCACATTCATTACATTCATAGGGTTTCTCTCCAGTATGACTTCTCAGATGTTTCATAAAGGCAGACCTGAACCTAAAGCCTTTCCCACATTCATTACATTCAAAGAGTCTCTCTCCAGGGTGAATTACCTTATGTACATCAAGACGAGAAGTGGTACAGAAGGCTTTCCCACATTCATTACATTTATAGGGCTTCTCTCCACTATGTATTCTTTGATGTCGTGATAGGTTTCGATTATTGATGAAGACCTTCCCACATTCATTACATTTATAGGGCTTCTCTCCAGTATGGGTTCTTTGATGCTGTGATAGGTTTTGATTATCAATGAAGGCTTTCCCACATTCATTACATTTATAGGGCTTTTCTTCAGTATGGATTCTTTGATGCTGAATAAGATAGTTATTACTGCTAAAGATTTTTCCACATTGATTACATGTATAGGGTTTCCCTTCAGTGTAAATTGTTTGATGTTGCATAAGGGATGAGCTTTGCATGAAAATTTTTTCACACTCATTATAATTATGATACTTTTCTTCAATATGGATTCTTTGATGGGGAGATAGCTTTTGATTGTTGCTGAAGACTTTTCCATACCCATTATATTTATAGGGTTTTTCTCCACTGTGAATTCTCTTATGTGAAAAGAGGTTTCCCCTTGGGCTGAAGGCTTTCTCACATTCATTATATTCGAATGGTTTCAATGGAGTATGAATTCTTTGATGTACCAGAAGGCATGAATTGATGCTGAAGGCTCCACCAAATTCATCACATTTAGGGTGTTTTTCTTGATTAAACATTCCATTGTAATGAATGCCATTTGAATGGTAAATGAAGGGCTTCTTGCATTTATTATAAGTACAAAGATTTTCCCCTACAGAAATTCTATTATGTTCAATGAGATCTGAAAAATGTTTGAAGCTCTTTCCAAGTGTATCATAGTTATGGAGATATTTTCCTATAGGTATTCTCTGCCATGGGATGAGGATCGTTCCCAGACTATATTTTCGTCCAAATATATTACATTCATGAAGAAAATCTGGGGAAAAAAAGGTGTCAATATTCAATGCTGTTATGAAAGAAAATTGCTTTACACTAAGTTCTTGATTGTGGCCTTCATCAAAGAAAATGAAGAACAATCAGGAATAGGTAGAACAAATATTCCTAAGAAGGAACTGAAATCCAAGGTAAACGAAGAGAAACTAAAAGAACACCTAATAACTAAGGATTTAATGAATGGTTGAATAATCAGAAAAAAGTAACAGATTAATTCTGGAAAACATAGATCACTAAGCCTGAAGCCAGTCTCTAGCAAAATTCCATTTTCCATTTTTGAGTGTTTAGAAAAGAAAAATATTGATCCCTAAGACTCATAATCATTAATGAGTTTTGTGAACAAGTGCATGAGGGATTTAAGTAACTGATATCTAATTTTAAGTAACTGATTTGACAAAAAATTTTCATGATATCTTTATGGACATGGTTAAGATATATGCACATCGGCATGTAATATAGTCTACTGAGTTTGTAGCCAATTAAAAATATTACTAAAAACAGTCCTGAATAATTTAATGATGACAAAAAGGATATAAGATACCTGATGGACTACATGACTGAATTAAGAATTTTTTCATAATCTAAATGGGCTAGATGAGTGAGCTAAGACAAACAATTTGAAATTTAACAAGAATAAATATAAAATCCTGCCCATTGGTTTAAAATATCAATTGACCAAATAGAGTATAGTGGATACTTGGTTAAGCAGCAGATCATGTTCAAAAGTCTTGGGGATTAAAGTTGATCATAAATGGCCACAACAATATCAGTAAGATTGGTCGGGGAATAAAGACCTACATCTTTGAGGATCATAAGATCTTACTCTGATTAAGATAAAAAAAGCAAGTCTTTCCCCCTTCCAAGCTATCTTCCTCTTAGATGCCTTCTAAAATGGAAGTTCCAGGAAAGAACTCCCCAAGGGAGGAGGCTACAGGGCTGTAAATGTCTCAAACATGAGAAAAGAATCTCATTAGTAAAGCACTCAAGAAATCTTCTAGTACAATCCATATTTGTTTGAGAATCTCTACCCCTCCCTGCCTTAAAAAATACCTAACAAATAGTGATCAAACCTTGACTCAGAGAACTCTAGTGAGGGAGAAACCATTACCTCCAGAGACAGACCATCACATTTTGAGATAGCTGATTGGTAGGAAGTTTTTTCTCGCACCAACCATAAACCTTGTACATGAACAATACTCCCCTCTATAGTATTGTTGACAAATGGTCATCCAGCTTCTGCCTGAAGACTTCTACTTAGGGAGAAACTATTCTTTCTTAAAGTAGCCCTTTTCCCCCTGGACAGAACCAAATGATATAGAGTTTTTGCTTCTATCAAGTCTAAACCTGTCTCTACAATTTCTACTCAATGTTACTAGTTATTTCCCGTAGAACCAAGAAGAATGAGTTGAGTCCATCTTCCAAATGACAGCTCCTAAAATACTAAGAGAAAGCTATCTTGCATAATTGGTGAGAGATTATTTGCTCATGGTTGGGCTGTACCAAAAGAATAAAAATGATAGTCCTACCTAAATTAATGTATTATTTCAGGGTAATACCATCAAAGTATCAATGGGTCACTTTATAAAACTAGACCAAATAATAATAAAATTCATTTGGAGGAAGAGAAGTCCAGTAACTTAAAGGGAAATAATGAAAAAAGTGAGTAGGAAGGAAATTTTGCTGTACCAGATCTCAAACCATTCTACAAAGCAGTAATCACTAAAATTATGTGGTACTAGTTAAAAAATACAGAAGTTGTTCAATGGAACAGAACATGAACACAAGGTCCAGAAGCAATTAATATGACATTATGTTTGAAAAACCTAAGGAAATCAACTATTTGAGTAATGACTACTTGAGAAAAAGCCACCAGAAAAACTAGAAAGAGCATGGCAGAATTTGTTTTAGAACATCTCACACTAAAAACCAAAATAAACTCCAAAACACATGACCTAGATATAAAAGGTCGTATCATAAATTAGATAAGCAGGGAAGGAGATACCTAACACAATTATAGGGAGAGCAAAAGGAAGTTTAAAGGGGACACAAGCAAGGCAGTGTTGATACCAAGATGTATATGACAGGAGTTGCCAAGAAAATGACATTAGGAGCATTTCATGTACACAAAAATGTACATGATAGGAGTTCAAATACAACCCTTGTTTTCTATTCTTTATGTAGGAAAATATTTGGAAAAGCAGAAAATCTATAATATAAATGATACAATAAAAACTTAGAGATAACTATCACCTCCCTCTTATTCTTCAGACCAGACATACCCAGCTCCTCCAACCTAGTTCCTCCAACCAGTCCTATAATGACGCGATCTCCAATCTTCTCACCATTCTAGTCACCTTCCTGATAATGCCCCAACTTGTCTAATTCCTCCCTAAACTATGAAACACAAAACTGCCCACAGCTGACCAGATGTGGTCTAACCAGGGCAGAGTATAGCAGGCTATCATAAGACCTCAGAGTTGGAAAGGAAACCAGAGTACATCTAGTCCAATCTGTACCCAACAAAGAATCGCCTTCACGATATCAACATGAAATTTCATGAATAGTCAGCAAAATTACAAACAGCTGCAAAGAGGTGAAAGTGATGAAGATTTGAAAAATACATTTCCATTTAGGTAAAGGAAAGAGAATCAGCATGGTGGAGGAGGATAAGCAGTGGAGTGAGAGACTGAGAACCTTATGTTAAATCTCTGATACTGCTAGCCAAGTGACCACAGATAAGCCAAGCCTCATGGAGTCTCTCCATGATCCTCTTCAATAAAATGGGGGGAGTATTATTTTAACTTCCCACCTTCCAGGACAGAAAATCACTTTATAAACCATAAAGTGGTATAGGAATGCAAACCCCTGGTAGTATCACAGAAGTCCATCACAAGGTGAAATGTTATTTTCCATGGAGAGATGTGAATAGAAGGCAGAATGGGACCAGAGGATATACAGACAGAGGAGCAAGAGACAAAGGACATAACTCATATTTGTGGGGTTTGGCAATAAATGGAGTGAGAAGAATGAGAAAGGAGATAACACAGGCAACAGGAACAAGCAAAAGCTGAATTCTCTTAAACTGAGATCAGACTTAGCTAGACCTGAAGCAAGAGAATCTTTGAAGAAGGAAGGACTGAGGACAGAAGATGACAAGAAAATAATCACAGGAAGGGGCAAGAAAGAATAGGCTCCAGAGTACAGGGAGAGGGATCTTAAGATTGTTGTTGTATAGTTGGAAGACACATCTGAGACTATCAAGTGCAAACTTCTTGTTTTACATATGTGGAAACTGAGGCTCAGAGAGACTTGCTTAGGGTGAGTATCTAAGGACGAATTCAGACCCAGGTCTTACTGAATACAACTCTAGTGCTCTATCCACTACACCATACTGCTTTTTCTTAGCATCAAGAAAAAAGAAAAGAAAATTCTTTCTCTGATAATGTAGGGAAAAATAAAGAAAAGAAGATCAGGAGACTCATTTGCTGAACTGAAAGATGAAGTTATAGGAAGGAGCTCAAGAGGGACAATCACAACCCTTCTCAAAAGGCTTAAAGGACCTTAAGGAAAAGTCCTAACCCAACATGTCAAAGGTAATACCCCCTCTACCGATCCACAATCACACACACTGGCTTGGTTTTTATTCACTCACCTAGGTAAGTGCCTCTTGGGACTTCTCCCTCTGGCAGCCTGAATGTTTCCCTTCTCTCCAGGTGAGAGGTCACATCTGGTTTAGAAACTGGAAGCCCTGAACATAGGGTAATAATGAGAAAAATGCTATAAACAGATTGACATCTCAGAATTCCATCTTAGCCTCTTTAGCTTTAGGGAATAGGGCATGCTATGAAGGGCCTCGAAGTAAGTTCTGTTTTATGTTCTGATTAATGTATGTGGAATAAGTGATAGGGTTTGATTTGGGTTCAGAAAAAATGAGTTCATTTTAACACACTCTGTGCTAAGAGGATAGAAATGTTTTGTTTTCAGGTATCTACACTGAAACTTTGACCTGGAGGAGCGAATGGTAGAGAAGTTGTAGCCTCAGGAAGACAACCCAGTAAAGTTGCTGATTTCTAATTGTACAGAACAAAGATCTTCTATCTGGAAAGAGGGAGCAGAAACACTGTGACTGTTAACACCAAAGGATTTAGAAATCTTTCCACGTCATATGCATTTACAATTACGTCATCCTGCATACCAGTCAAAACTTGGCTAAGCATTTCTGGTTTCCAACCACCTTTAGGAAGTGAGATTACAAAGTCACCTCTCTGGCCAGATGATTCATGAGAAAGAAACCATCCTTACCAAGGGAGACAAAATTCTCATAGTTTTCCAGCATCACTTCCCTGAACAGGTCCTTCTGAGCTGGCTCCAACAGCCCCCATTCCTCCTGGGTGAACTCCACAGCAACATCCTGGAATGTCAGTGATTTCTGAAATATCCAAACATATTCACACTCATTGGAGAGCATTAAGGGAGACGTGAAGTTGGTACAACACATAGGGAATGGTTCTTACAGCATTCGGAGTTTGGAATACACCATGTTAAGAGTTTCTCATGTATCTACATACTTTATACCAGACTCTACATAAAAAATAATTTTACTTCCAAACTTAAGGAGAACCTGATGAATCATTTCCCACACTGGGTCCCAAGTGTTCAGTGAGTGTGTGCCTTATTCTTCAAAAATTACATTACTTCCTAATTAGATACAAAATATCAATCATTCTCTTGTCCTAGTAACCAGCATTACTCAGAAACCAGGCCACAAATGGATGAGAAAATGCAAATGCTTTGTTCTCTAAATAAGACAATCCCGCTATTCTCTCATTATTTTGCTTGCAGAAATCCACAGATCCCATTATCATACGGTGATCTGGAAGGGTAAGGTAATGGTAGGCCAGGAGCAGGTGGTAATGATCATTGTAGACTGGGGAAAAAGTTAGAATCAGGGAATCCTATCATTTCCAACCCAGAAATCAGTTCCTTCCTATCAGATAAAGAATAGAATTTCCTCTTGGGGAAATTTAATACTTTACCTTATAAAGAATTAAGTTGTGATTAAGTCAAGAAATTGACTACTGCTTTTAGCAGAGAGAGAGCTTGAATAAATGAACATATCATTAAAATACCCCATCTCCATGTCATCATGCCTCTATTTCAGGAGAATTCCACTATTGGTATAGATAGTCTGTAAAATATTTCAGTGGCAACACTGTTCCAATGTCTGCTTCTGTTTACCTTTACCCAATGTTCTTTGCCACGTAACTACCCTCCACATTCAGGACTAGAATTGACTCAGTACTCTAATAAGTCTTGGTTTGATATTGGAACAAAATCCAAAAGGCAATAATAGAAGAGGAAACGCCATTCCAAATAACTACAAATGTATAAAATATCTAGAAATCAACCTTTCAAAGCACACAAAAGACTTGTATAGATAAAGTACTACCTAATTAGTCAATTGTAGGTCATTCAGCATTTAACGAAAAAGATATGTTTAGCCATAGCAGAAGGAGGATATTCAACATGGATAGGCACTGAGCACATCTTGAGTTGATTATGCTAAAGGAAGCTTGAGTTGCCTACTGGGATTCACCAACCAAGCATCAGCTCCCTCAAAGTTCTTCCTGGATGTTTTGTAACTCAGGTGACTAGGAAGTAATTTCAATAGTCTAAGCCTTAGTCCCCTGAGCTAATCAAGACTCAAGAATGATCTCAATACCTTTTAAGGAAAAATAAGTGTAACTTGCATGGGAGGAAGGGTTAGGATACTGCTCCTACCAAACTCCTCTGGTTCCTACATTTCTTCATGTGATGATTTCTTCTTAATATACAATGCTGCCACATTACCCCACCCCTTTACCTTTCTTATATCTTTTGAATAGATTATATCTTTCCCTAGTAATAATTAAGTCATGGGTCTCATCACACAAAGGTTTAGTGATAACTTTAAGATGAAATTTGCCTCTTTCTATTAGGATTGTTTTTTTATCTTGCTTATTCCTAAATGACTTGTCATGGATTAAATACAGTTACTATATGTCAGAGGTGAGATTCAAAAACCAGGTACTTTTAAAAACATTTTCCTAATTAAATTTTATTTTCAGATTCACATTCTCTCTTTCCTCCCCTTCTCTCTCCCCTACTGAGAAAGCAAAAAAGTAAAACAAAACAAAACCCCTGTTACAAACATGTATAATCAAGTAAAAACAAATTCCAGCAGTAGCTCGTCCAAATGTCTCTATCACCTCTCTATCAGGAGGTGGGAAGCACGTTTCATCATTAGTCCTCTGGAATTGTTGATGGTCATTGTGTTGATCAGAGCTTCTAAGTCTTTCAAAGTTGTTTGTCTTTACAACTGAAAACCAAGTACTTCATAAATCCATGTCCAGTATGGTCTATCCCACACTGTCTCCAGAGGGGAAGAAACATAAAGCACAGTGTATTATGGCTGTAAAGTAATTTTTTTGGTGCTTATCATGGTGGATGAGAAGCAAAACAAGCCAAGGGATGCCCTGTGTTATTCCTATTCCAATCCCTAAAAAGCCATCAGTGGCCCATTCGATGTACCAATCTTTTATGGAGCACACTCAAGCATATCACCCCTTCATTAGTATAAATGAATTTTCCTGAAATGTAGAAAGTTACCCACTGACATTTTTTTTTGCCTGCATCCCTGCTACATAAATAGAAATCATTACAAATACAAGTCTGGACTAGCTGGTTTGATTTTCTATTTCTTCCTATAGCCCATTAGGGACTGCTGTGTCAGAATCTACACTTGGTGGCACCACTGCCACTGAAAATGGTATTTTATAGGAATGATGAAAATCGGTTCCCTTCTTCTTGAGTTTGCTGTCCTTCTAGCTTGACTGGTGAATATTCTTGGAATGGTCAGACTTAATTAGGTCTCACAATAAGCTTTCTGGACTCCTGTGGTCCTTCTACCACTCTTAGTTGTTTCGTGATGTAATATTAATTTTAGTTGATACTTTCAAATATTACCATCTTTAAAATCTTTGTCTTTCTAAAGCTTGGAAAGGAAATAAAAATCAAGAGGTTGCTGGCTATGGATGGTGGAATATCATCAGCAATGTCCTCTAATATGAGCAGTATCACCTTATAAATCAAGGACAAGAGGAGTAAAAACATTTCACAGAAAGTATGGTGAGATCTAAAATCCTGAGGGTTTTTTAAGGATGAAACCTGAAGGTCAATAAAAGTATGAAAAATGGAAAAGAGCTATGAAGACTACTACAGTAAACTCTTTTCTCCAATAATGATTCTACTTGGACTATAACATCAGAGCCATCCTTTTACTGTGAAGCTGTGAATTGGTTCAACCATTCTGGAAAGCAATTTCTGGAAACCAATTCTGGAAAGCAACTCTACCAGGGGTGGGGAACCTGCAGCCTCGAGGCCACATGTAGTTCTCCACCCCGGAACTACACCGACCCCCCCAAAGCATTAAATTGTGCACACTTTTGATTTGGCAATGCCACTGCTACGCATACAGTCTAGAGAGATCAAAGACAGAGGAAAAGGATGTATATGTACAAAAATTTTTATATCAGTACTTTCTAAAGAACTAGACACAAAGTGGGTATCCACTAACTGGAGAAGGGCTCAACAAACTATGTCACACGAATATAAGGGATATGCAACATTATTGCAAGAAATGATGAAAAAGATAGATTCAGAGAAACCTGTTAAGACTTGTATAAACGGCTGCAGACTGAAGTGAACAGACCAGGAGAACAAATTATATAATTACTACGACAATATAAATGAAAACAACTTTGACAGATTCAAGAGCTATGATCAATGAAATAACTAATTATTAAGTGCTTTCTATGTGCCAAGTCCCGTGCAAGGCACTAGGGGGAGAAAAACTGAGACAATCCCTGCCCTCAAGGTGCTCCCACTCTAACTGGGGGAGATAACACATTTATGAGGGTCTGGCTGCCAGATACATGGAAAGACCCAGTTCTAAGGGTACAATGGTGAGGAGGGTGGCAAAGTCCAAGGATCCTTAGGGAGACATGGCAGGTCAGTTGAGAGTGCCTGGGCATCTGAAGGGCTTAACAGCAGGGTCCAGAAGACTTTAAGACATAGGAGAATGGCAGACAGTAAGTAAGGCCTGGTGGTCCTCCAACTCACCAGGATTATAGTTGGTGATTCCTAGTTCATTTAACCTGTGTTAGCAGCCATGTCCACTCTGCAGGGTGGGGAGCCTTAAGGCGACTGGTCCAGCACCACTGGGAAACCGAGAAGGAGCTTAAGAGTATAAGTGGAATGAGATTCTGGGTTCCTTCCTACACAGGTAGTGATGGGGGACAGAGGTAAGGTGGGCAAGTTGGGGAATAATGTCCAGCTAAAATCAAGAAAGAGGAAGGTGACACTGGCAGAAAGGATGGGGGAGAAGAGGCCCCCATCACTTATTTTCTCCAGGTTATCCTATGAGGTCTGGGAAGGAGGGAGCAGAAGGAGAAATGGACTCTTACATCTTTTTAAATTTTGACTCTTACATTTCCTTTTTTGATAACTATTCATCTCCCTGTTTTATGTGTTGCCTAATGGTCAAGATCAGAGGGTTGCTAAACCTCGTTATTTCTGTTTAAGCTGTGAAGAAGTGTTTTGTTCTATAGAACCAAATACTTTTTCATAATTGATAAGCAACAGGTAGTGTGGAAATGTATACTCTCTATGTGTTTTCATCAGTTGTAAAATGGTAAAGATGTGTACACGTTGCACATATACTCACGTGTATATGTATTATCTCCTCTACCGGAATGTGAGCTCTCTGAGAGAAGGAAATCTTCCCCTTTTGTCTCTGAATCCCCAGCGTTTTGCAGATGGCAAGGACTTAGTAAATGTCTGTTGATTGACTGACACGGTCTATTCTTGGATATTCCTGGGAAAGCCTGCTTATTCTCAGAGAATACCTGCACTGAGTAGGCCCTTGATTTGAGCATAGATAAATTATTCTGTATACGTGGAACACGAGACACAGAGGTCAGTAGTTATAGATGTTTTCTCAGCTGCCTTTTTTGGGTATTAATGTGTAAGAGATTTTTCTACACATTACTGGTATCTTCCTCTCCTTCAGGTAGCTTGTCTATTGATTCCTCAATGTCCTCACAATTCTATCACTCCTGCAGGAATCTAATCCCTCTGGATGCATGAGGTCAAATCCAATCTGGCTGCTTTTCCCATCTTTGTTTTCTCTAGTACTATTTCTGGCTTCCCTAAGAGCACATCCAAGACTCTGATGCTAGTGATCAAGTATGGGGGTTCTGATGTCTTTGATGGAGTAAACTCTTATAAGGATGTTTATAAATCTTTCCCATTATTCTTCTATTTGTTTTCATATTTAAATGCCTTTGGGATGACTTTGCTGTCTTGCCACGCACCCCTTACCTGATTTTACACCACCACCCCACCCCCCACCTCGGGCCTCTCTGTTTTATGAGATATTACTGCTCAGAAATGTCCTGTCATTTTTTTTTAATTTTACAAATGAGTTTATGATCTAAACCTGGACCTTTCATGACTGTCTCTCTCCTTCTAACAAGTCCGATGTTTGAAAACTAAGGTGCTCCCTGGGATGTCTGTGTCTTCTCATTGTGACGATGTCATTTCTGTTGTCCATTTATCTTCTTCACTGTTGAAATAGTTCGGGAATGAGCTGTTTCAGTTGTAAGCCATGTCTTATCTTTTTTACTCTCCTCTCTTCTTGCTTTTTACTCATTCTGATCTTAACTGTGACAAGTCCATGTTCTAACTGGACATTCACACAGTGGAATCAGGGATAACTCTCATATCAAAACAAATCTTTTCATAGGATCCTCATCGAGAGCCAGAAGGTATTTCAGAGGCCATCTAATCCAACCCCCTCATTTTTTAGCTGAGGAAACTGCGGCCAAGGAGAAGTGACTTGCTCAAGGTCATGCAGGTCGTCCTTGAGGTGGGATTTGAACCTGGATCCTCTGGTTCTGGAGCCACTGCCTCTTCCATTGCACCGATGCTGCCTGTCTTCTAAAGAATAATCTATTTCTTTCTTTTTTTTTTCAAAGTTATTTGGTGCTTGCTCTGTCCAGGGCTCACCGATCTTTTTTCACAAAGGAAGGTTTCACGACAAAGATGTGTTCTTTCTCAAATCTCTAAGTCCTTGGCCTCTCTCACCCCTTCCTGAACAAGCTTTCCCACATAGTTCTCCCCATCCTCACCTTGGCCCGCCTTGACACAGGGTCACCACGGAGCGGGGCAGAGACTGCTTTAATTTGAAGCATCTGATCAAGTTCTTCGTTGAATTCCACTCATCACTTCCTGGCTGTCTTCTCAAGAGCTGCCCTGCTACCCTGACCAGAAGCCAAGACCTGAAGGATTTAACCACTGCAGCCCTGAAACTGTCATGCTGGATTCCCGGGGTCCTGATTGGTAGACCCCAGCAATGTTTCACTGCACTCCCTGGCAACCTCATCAGCCACCTGCCACCACCCATGTGTCCTTCCCCCTTTCCTAGATCTGGATGCATAATTAAATCAACTTTATCATTACTCCTAGAAAGCCTGTCCTCCACTTAACATCCAAGTAACTCTGCAAATTAAAATACTCTGTCCTGCCAGCATTCCCTTACTTAGGTTGTATCTTCCCATTACACTGCAAACTCCTTAAGGGCAGCAACTGTCTTTTCTTTCTTTTTTCCATCCTTCCATTCCCTTTTTTTACTTCTGGTTTCATTTTTAGCAAGAATGTCAATTCTACAGCAAGATGTGCCCCCAGTCACTACACAGACCTCACATTTAGAGTAGTAATATTCAAATTAAAGTTTATGGATGGTTTAAAAACCATCCATAATTCTTAGCCCCTTCTACCCCTTTTTCACTTCCATGCCCCCATCACCATGCAAGCAGAAGGAATAGAGGGTGAAGAGAATCAAGGGCCATTTTGTACTTTTCTTTGTTTCAGGGCCCAAGCACCGCCCCTCATTCTCAGGCAGCTGGCCTCTTGGGTGTGTACCTCTCCGTCCTTACCTATGATGAACCCCAGAAAACAGCTTCAGTCTGCTGCTGGGTTTATGCACAAAGCCTTCCAGCATGGCAAAAGCTGAAAGAGCTTGTGGAACCTTGGAGAACTCAAGGTTACTTCCACGCCCTGATGGGGTATTGGACTAGAACATTTTAAAATTGTATATATTTCCCATTTACACCTATATACATGCACACTGATTCTCCCAACAGAGTGTCGGCTCCTTGAGGAGAGGGACCATTTGGTTTTTTCATTTGTATTCTCGTACCCTAGCACAGTGTCTGCTGACACTCACGTCTTGTGGATGACTGCGTGATATGAATACCAGAAATCCTACATCATCCATAAGGATGGCCAGAGACATCTGTGAAAGAACAACAGATGTTTAGGAGCCCGGATTTATCCTGGCAGAGGAGAGAAACTGGAGAAAAGGGTAAGAAAGGTGCCCCTACTTTGAGGAACGAGACAGCATTTCAGGCAAGAGAGGAACGATGACTCACCTGAGACCAGGCTGCCAGGAACCCAGACATCATCTTCTCCTTCACTTCAGTTCTTCCTTCCTTCCTGGGAAAGGCCAGAATCCTGAGGAGCCAGAACAGATAAGTAGCAAAAAAGTTATGAAGAATCCCAGTCCTCCCTTCCCGGCCAGCTTCTACAGTCACCAGGATAGAAATATCCACCAGGCCCCATGACCCCCAATCTAGGTGTAAGTTTACATAGGGCTCTTCCAGAGGGAGAAGCCAACCCCACTCAGAATCCATCTTTTCCTAGAACCAGGAGGAAGAGCTGTGGATAATAGTGCTGGACACTCTAAGGTGATGGAGAAGACGGGTGATGAATTCATAGGACTTGACCCTAAGAACTGCATGATACTGAGTATGTAAAGCAAGTTCTCTATGGTTCAGCAATTTCTTCACTGAATTAAAAATATTTTCAATCTCCTCCATGCCCAACAGGATCTGTGCAGAATCAAATTTGATAAAACCTTTAGGGAAAGACTGGAAAGCAGGAAAAAGTGACTAATAGGAAATTCAAAGCCCACAGAAATATGAAAATAATACCTAGTTACCTTTGATCAGTTCAAATCACAAGGCCCAGAGGAACTACCTCCCAGAGTCCAGAAGAATTTGCAGTTGTGATAGTTGAGCTTCTGCCCATGATCTTTGAAAGACTGTGTAATATCATAATAAATGTCTTATTTCTAAAATATACAGAGACCTGAAACAAATACATAATATCGACAGTCATTCCTCAAAAGATGAGAAGTCAAAGGAGATCAAAGAACTGCAAACTATTAATGGTCAAAATCACTAATAATGAAAAAAAAAATCAAAACAATCTGAGATTTCAGATCATACCATACAAACTGGTGTGATGACAAAAGATGAGAATAGTCAATGTTGGAGAGACTGTGGGAAATGGTCTAACCATTTTGGATTTCGATCTGAAATTCTACAAGTAAGTTAACTGATCTTATCCTCTGATTCAACTACCCTACTACCAGGCATATACCCCAGTACATGACCCAAGAGATCAAAGACAGAAAGGTCCAATATGTGGGAAAATATTCACAGCAATACTCTGTGGCAGCAAAGAACTAGAAACTAAGGGGGTACTGGGAAATAGTGTTGTTTTTGTTGTTTTTTTTAATGGTGAATGAAAGTATCAGAATATTATTTTGCAGTACAGAATGACAAATATGAGGAATTCAAAGAACCATGAAGATTTATATGAACTGATGGAGGAGGAAAACAGAACCAGGAAAATAGACACAATGACTTCAACAATGTGAATGTAAATAAAAGTAAAAGACATTATTTAAGCACAGATTAAATGTGATGACCATTCCTGGCCCCATAGGGATGGAGAGATGAAGAAATGCCCTTCTGTCTTCTATGGAAAGGAGAGTCTGTAGGTCAGAAGTTTCATATACCTCAGCTGTTCAATTAGTTTTATCTGTTTTTCTTTTTTATATAGGAGGGTTTAATTCTGGTGGTGGAGGGAAAGTGTAGTTTCTCTCATCCAGAAGTAACTGACATAAAAAGAAAAGGCTTTGATTTTTCAAGGTCTTATGAGACTAACCTCATTTCCTTTTCAGTAGGGATGGTAGGTCAAAGAAATGCAGGAGATAAAGCTTGCCTTATATCATCCTTGTCAACAAAATGAAAAGGGTTTGGCTACATAGGAGTACATACAGTTAGGTGGGCTGGAAATTGTCTGAATGGCTGAGCTCCAAAAGAAGTCATTATTGACCAAGTGTAAGGCTGTCACTGGAGAGTTTCCAGGAATCTGTCCCTGGCCATGGTCATCCTGTACTTAGATAAAGGCATCCACTGACAGCATGTGTACCAGGTGACACTCAGCTGGGAAGGACTATTAACATACTAGACAACAGTCAGGACTGGATTGAATCTAAATGATGAAATCTAACAAAAGGGTAAATGTTAAGTTTAACACCTGGGTACAAAGTATGAACTGCACAGGTACAAGGACAGGACGTGTAGCCAGCCTGCAGGTCATGTGAGAAAGTGTAAGGAGCTACCCTAGAGACTTAGCAGCTCAATACGAGCGTGCAATATGGCAGCCAAAACACCTAGTCCAATCTCAGGCTGCACAGAATGAGGGAGAGGAAAGGCTGTGGTGGCCCTGGTCAGAGGATGCCTGGATACTGTTATGCTTGGTTCTGGACTTCACGTTTTAGGAAGAACTTCGATAAAATGCAGACTATCCAAAGGAGCATGGCTAAGGGTCCTGTTCATGTACAGACAAAATGGTCTCTGACACAACTTCATTTTTATATAGCAAAGCTTCAGTTCAAAAACTAGGGTGTTTATTCTAATAAATGAAGACTTAAGGCTGCCACGATAGCTGCAATTCAAAGCTTGTTATATGGAACAGAGATTAGACAGGTTCTTTTTGTCTCCAAGGGCAGAGTGGGAATGTAGATTTAAATTTTGTACAGTGGATGAGAAGATTAGCATTAAAAAATGAACACCAATCTCAGCAGCCTAGAACGTAAAGCCACATTTAATTAGATGAAATTAAAGAGATAAGTGAAAAACACTACATCTGGGTTCAAACAATTGCACAAGTTGGGGAGAGAACAAGAGTTCATGAGAAAAAGACCTGCTAGTCTCAGTGAACCACTAGCTAAACACTTGTAAGACCATTAGGAAAAAAACTGCCCCATCCATTTCTGTGTTTAGGAGTATGAAGGTTTTGATTCTGGTGTCCCTCTAAATTTCTCAGTGCAAGTTTTTTCTGACAAAAATATTATTTTGGACTGATTGAAGGACTATTTTCCTGCCTCAGGCAATGACCCCTACACTCCAGTGCGGTGGTAGCCAGGAGACTGTGCCAGCTCAGAACCTGGAAAGCACAGGTGGAAATGGGCCAGATAAATGTGTAGATGCAGGTGAGGATGGGTTTGGGGAAGGGAAGAGTCAGGATCAGCTCCAATGTCAATCATTTCACTCTGGACCATTCCCTCCCAAGCTCTTCTGCACTGGCCAGGTTCCTCTCCAACCTCACCCCTCCAGAATTCTGCACTCCTCCTTCAAATATTAGGCCCAAGGCCTCTGGAGTCATCCCTGTCTTTTCCCAAGTCTTGTCTCCCCAGCCAATATCAGCAAATTACAATGCCAGCAGCAACTTCTCATCAATGTTTACACAGACAATGATGAAAAGTATCAGGGCAGTTATGATTCTTCCTGGGATAGATTCTTCCTCTGCAGATTTGCCCTCCAACACTGTCACCTTCTGGAAGAACTCGGGCCCCAAACTGGGCCGCTGCAGACCCTATCAAGAGTCTGAGGCCATCGACAAGATGGTGTCACCAGGAGATTCTGGCACTCTTGGTCACTTTTTAGTGAAAAACTAGTGATGATCTGTACCCCCAAAACCACAAAAAAATTACTAAGCAGCCCACAGGTACGAGGAAAGAGGGTCCCTCCAGTAAAGTGAGTACCAGTGTGATCAAACATACAATGTGCACAGTCTACAAAGCTCTGTATCTGAAGGCAATAAACATAAAGAGCTTCCCCAGGAAGGCCACGGGTGTGCTGATGAGGCTGGGCACTGCAGTGAACTGGGAGAGCCCAGGCTCAGGGGCTCAAAGGCTCCTCAAACCCTGTCCCATGATGCCAGAGAGGGCTCTGAAGATCCACTGGCTAGATCTCCTTTTCTCATACCCACTATGACCAGGGAAGGATTTTGCCAGCTTTGAAAAGACTAAAAGGTGTCAGACTCCCCATCTTCCCACAGGTATCCCCAGATCATTTCACAGCAGTGTCTGCATCCTCATGGTCCAAAGACAGATTGGACTCATGACTCTACAAAGAGCCTACATCATGCTTAAGGGGATTGTTTCTTGTCCCCCTTCCCTGGGGTTCCTTTTCAACTGCACACTTGCTCTTCAAATTTCTGGAATTCTCTCCTTCTCAACTTGAATAATAATTTATAAATGATCCCAAGGGTTTGGTCAAGTGTTCTTGGCCTCTCTGAACATGATTCTTGCATGACTCCGTTCTAGTTTGAAGACCTCTTTGAAGTCTAAGGTCTTTTGATTGACTGACTGAGATGTTCTCACCTTGTTAAGGTATCAGAGTTAAAGGGGTGGTTTCAACTCCACACACATATATGTATACATATGTTATATACATGTGTACATTATACACACATCACATAGACAAGAGATGGAGATAAGCTTCCCTTCAAAGACCTAAAGAACAGCTTACATCCTCCCACAACTGAAGACACTGAAGCTAGAGAGGTTGAATCATTTACCTGGGGTCACATAGTCCACATCTGAGGCTGGATTCATGTGAACCCCACTCTTCTGGATGTCAGCACTCCATCCACTACATGGGAAAGAGAGCTGAAGAGAAAGAGACCAAGAGGATGGAGCTGGAAAGAAGGCTAGAAATCAACTCATCCAATCCTTCCTTTAGACATGAGGAAACATGGGTCAGAAAGGTGGCGAGGCCTGCTTGGGGCTACAGGGTTATTCAAACACTAAGAGCATAAGACCCAAGTCTTCTGATTCCAAATATGATCCTCTCGGCATGGTGCCATGCTCAGGATGGGCATCTGTAAAATGGTGTCAAAGGCAGGGGTCTGAAGCAGAGAAGGTTGGTCAGAAGCACAGCTGACTCATATAGGGTGTTTTAAAGTTTCCATAGCACTTAGTACACATTGTCTCCTGTGAATCTCACAACCCAAGGGGGTAGGCGGTGCTGGTGTTATTATTCTTTTCATTTGCATTCTCAATTTGATAATGAGGAAAATGAAATCCAGAGAGGAGAGACTTGACAATGGTCACAAAGATAGTTAAGGGTCAGTTCAGGTCTGTCCTGACTCAAAGGACCTCAGTGTTTTCAGTTCATGAGGCTGGGTGAGTAGATCCCAAGAAGCAAAATGGGGATTGGGAATTTAGTAGTTGGACTGTGACCCAATTCGGTTAAGTGGAGCAGCACTTGAGCACTTGCATGCTGCAAAGTGCAAAAAATGGAGAGACTCAACCGAAAAATGGTTTTTCCACAAGGACTACAAGAATAGCTAGAAGAAAAGCAAGAGATTTTTAAAATGTGATAAAAATTCTGAAGGAAAGAATGAGAATATATAGCTTAGAAGAGAAACTGATAAATCTTACCCAAGTAACAGACTCCCTGGAAACTAGAATGGAACAAAGAGAAATCAATGACCCTGTGAGATAGCAAGAAATACTATAACAAAATCAACAGACTGAAAAAATAGAAGAATATTTAAGATATCTGATACCAAAAAGCTGACCTGGAAAATAGGTCAAGGAGAGATACTTTAAAAATCACTAGAGTCCTTGAAAACCATTACTTAAAAAAAATAAAAGCTTAGATTTCAAGAAATCATAAATGAAAACTGCTCAGATCTATCAGAATCAGAGGGCAAAGCGAAGACAGAAAGAATACAGTGTATCTCCTAAAAGAAACCACAAAAGTAAAAGTCCCAGCAACATCAACCAAAATGCACATTAAATGAAAAAATACTGAAAAGATCCCAAAGCAGTGCAAGGTCTAGTAAATCATAGTCAGGATCATACAAGACCTAACAGCTTCTATTAAAAACCATAATATTCCAAAAAGCAAAAGAGCCTATAGATTTACAACCAAGAATATCTTACTCTGCAAAACTGAGTAGAATCCTAAAAGGGAAAAAAAAAAAAGCACCTCTAATGGAACAAAGGACTTTCAAATATTTTTGGTGACAGGACCAGACTTGACGAGGTACTTTGAAATACAAACCCATAAGATGAGAGAAACCTAGGAAGGTAAATTTATTTGAGGAATTGAGAGTGGCTGTATGATGGTAACAATCTAACAGTGGAGGGGAAACCAACTTCAGAACTCTAACCTCTTCAAAGGGCATTGAAGTAGTTAAATAAGAGAAGCAGAGATCCTCTGGGGTGGCCTGGTTTTGTGCTGAGGGTTTTAAGAAAAAAGAGAGAAGAGGCTAACAGGAATACACTAGTATAGAAAGGAAGAACAAGGAGGTGGGATTTACTATTTCTTATAACTGAAGTATGAGAGAAAAAAAAAGTATGGGGGAAGTACATAGAAGACAGGGTAAGCACAGGGAGTATCAGATGAACCTTGATCTCTGAAATGGATAAAGGAGAGTTGAAAACACATACACAGAATTTGGTGTAGAAATACATCAAACTCAACAGGGAAACAGATGGGGAGGAGTGGGTAAATGGGAGAATAATAACATGGGGAAAGAACATTCAAAAGCAATACAAAGTTAAATGTTTACAAAGGGGAGATGGGAAGGGCAGGGGAGGGGAGAAGAAAAAAGAAGGGAGAAGTAAAGGAGGGGAGGGAAACACTAGAAACTAAGGGGTATATCAGTTAAGCAATGACTGCACAAGTAGTGGTATACGAATGTAATGGTATGACTGCATCTTAGGAAATAACAAAAGAGACAATTTTAGAGAATTTTGTAAAGTAGGAAATGTTGAAGAATGAAGTAAACAGAATTGGGAGCATAATTTATATAATGAAAACAATATTATAGAAAAAAATAACTTTGAAAGACTTAAAAATTCTTATGTAATAACCAACTACATTTTCAAAGGACTTATGATGAAGCATATTATCCATCTCTAAACAGGCAATGTACCTGGGATGTAGAAGATGACAAATCTTTGTACGGTCATTGCATATATTTGTTTTGATTGATTATGCTTATTTGTTACAAGGGTTTTGTTTTGTTTTTCAATGGGGTTAAGGGTATTGATAATGATGCTAAAAAAAGAAAAGAGAGGAGGGCCATTGAAATAGAGGTAGCAAGATCAGAATTAAATTTTAAGAAAATCAATCTGCAGTTGTGTGGAGAATGGATTGGAAAGGGGCGAGATGCAGAGATACCAAAAGGGGGGCTGTTGCTGTACTCCAGGGGAGAGGTGTTGAAGGCCTGGGCTGTGTGAGTGGAGAGGAAGGAAGATACATTGTGGAGGTATAAATGACAAAATGTAACAGCTGACTGGACACGTGGGGTAAATGAGAGTGAGGGGCTAAGAATGACACCGAGGTCACAAACCTGGGTGCCTAGAAGGACTAGGGTGTCCTAGACAGTAATAGGGAGGTTTGGAAGAGGGGTGAGTTCTGATTTGGCTATGCTGAGTTTTCAGATATCCTCAGACAACCAGTCTGACATGGGATACAGTCAGTTGGTGATGCACTTATGGGGCTCAGAAGAGAGATTAGGGCTGCCTATATATCTGTCAGTCATCTGCATAAAGATAACTGAGCCCGAGGGGAAGGCCGACAAGTCAGAGGGTGTACAGAGAGAAGAGGGTGCAGGTCACCCACAGTTAAGAGTCCATGGGGAGGATGCTGCATCAGCAAAGGTGCCCAAGAAGCTACGGTGCAGGTGGGAAGCGAACCAGGAGAGAGCAAAGGGGACAAAGGCTGCAGAAGTCCAGGAGGAGCAGGACCGCGAAGAGGCCAGTGTTCTCCCCCCCAATCTATTCTTGACCTTCGTCCCCATCCCCAGACCCTGCCTTCCTCCACCTCTCTGGAGAACCTGGGGTGCCGGGACCCCTTCTCTCTTGGTGCCTTCCCTAGCACTCTTGAGCCTCCCCCATCACCGGACCCTGTCCCGAGGGGGGAGAATTCTTGCTCTTCCTCCCTTTTGCACCCCCATCCCCAGATCCTGCCCCGCGGGGGAGAGGGGGTTCCTGCTCTTGCACCCAGAGCCCCTTCTTCCCCCCCCCCACCTTGATCAGCTCCTTTCGGACCCGGAGGTCCCGCTCCGCCCCTGCAGGCCCCGCCCCCGCCCGGAGCCCTCCCTTGGGGGCGGGGAGGGGGGGCGCCGAAGCCTTGGAGGTCCCCAGGGCCTTGTTTGACAGAGGAGGAAACTGAGGCCTAGAGGGGCCAAGGCCGGGCTCCTCCTCCGCCCGGGGGCTCGGCCGGACACGTGGGCAACGGGTCTTTGTCCTCTGGGATGCAAGGCCTGAGGGGGTGGGGGGAGGTCAGATCCGAGGGCGGGGAGGAGGAGGGGCGGAGGCACGCCCCCTCTGCTCACACTCAAGTTCACACTCGCGCTCACGCTCACACTCGCTCACACTCACCTTCTGTCCCGGAGTCACAGCACAAAAAAAAGAAAAGAAACAAGAAAAAGATGGGCTGAACGCCCCAAGCGCCTGGTACTGCGCCGGCGCAGGGGGAGCCCCGAACTACGACTCCCAGAATCCAGCGGAAAACGGGCGGCCCGAAGGGCTCTGGGAAATGGCGTCCGGCGGCCCCTGCGGCAGCTCGTCCTCGTGCGCCCCGCCCCCAGATCTAGGCCCGACTCCCCGAGGTCCGGCTCCGCGCGGGCTTCCCCCTCCCCCGGCGACCTGCGGCGTGACTGGGGACGGGGAGGGCGGGGCTCAGGGGGGGAGGGGCGAGCTGGCCGAGTCCGCTCGCGACGTCTGGGCCTCCGCGGGCGGTGTCCGCGGTGCTGCGATGTCCGGGGGTAGCGGGCTCCCGCCGAGGTGGGCCCTCCCTGGCCGGAGCCGACACCACCGCTGGGCCCCGGGCTCAGTCCCTCCACCTCCCCCGGCCAGACGTTCCCCACGGTGGCCTCTTCGCCCATGGCATCTCGCCCCATGGGAAACCTGCCCAACTCTCCTCTGCCGCCTTGAGCCCTTTGACCCCTGACCCCATGGCATTCTCAGCCTCTCCTCCAGCCCGGGAGCTCCAGCTTACTGCTGGAAAAAATCATCTCCCCCCACCCCCCGACCCCACTCCCACTCACCACGGCGTCTTCCCAGCCGGCCCTTCCCCCCTCCCGTCTCCCAGGGGGCATCCCGATCCGTCTCCACTTCTGAGCCAGATTACCGCTCTGTCTCCCGTCCTCTCACTTTTCTTCTACGTCCCCCTTTCTAGCGGCTGCTTCCCTGCTGCCGACACAAATTCCTGTCTCCCCCATCTTCCAAAAACCCTCACTTGATGTGCCATCTCCACTAGTTATACTGTATCTGCCCTCCCTTATTTGGATAAATACTTCACTGCTTTTCTTCTCACTCCATAACTCTCTCCAGCTGGCAACTCATCATTCAACTAAAACTGCTCTCAGAAGTTATCAGTGCTCTCTCTCCCCCTCCCTCTCCCCCTCTCCCTAGTAAACTCCTTATCACCTTCTGAATCAAATATAAGATTTGAAATAGCCAAATATAAAATTGCAATTCAAAATCTTTCATAACCCGCCCCCTTTTCTTGTCTATTTATGCTTTGCACCCTGCCCCTACTCTGTGATCCAGTGACACTGGCCTTCTTGCTGTTCCTCAAATAAGACACTCTGTCCTGACTCCAGGCATTTTAACTGGCTATGCTCTCTCCTCATCTCTGCGGCCCAATGTCCTTGGGAGGGAGAGGGAAAGCAGAAACAAGCGTTTATATAGCACTACATGCCAGGCAAATATCTCATGGGACCTGTTGTTCATCTTGCGTTTTTCCAAGGGGACCACTGACATCATGGGGTGATGTCTTGACTTTTGAGTGAATTGGATTTAAGGGAGGCAGAGTTGTACAAAGTTGTCAGCCTCTCTCTTCCTGAGTTATCCAGTGGCAGGAGAAAAATCAGGATGACTGGTGATAGCCCAGGATGCATTGGATGATCTTGGCATCTTTGAGGCCTGACCAAGCTCTAAGTGCTCCACAGTGCTTACTTTAGCTACCTTCATGGCCATTGGAACAAGTTGTCCTCATTTGCTCATTCCACCAGGTAAAGTCTTCACATGCTTGGGGTAGACATTCTCCTAACTCACCAACAGATTAGAGGCTTGCGGGTCACCCTTGAGTTGTCTTACCTGGATGTGGCCGCTGTCCATGATACCACTTCTTGGAGCCACTGGTAAGAAGTGGGTGAAGGTGGGCACCAAAGGTGGATGAGCAGCCCTGAAAAGGGCTCAGCAGTCCTCACACCAGAGGTGCTGGTCCTCCTTGAACATCACATGTTGAACACTCACCTGAGTTCTTTGAAAGAGTATTTTAAGATGCTCTAATCTTTTATCACAGTATTCTCCTAATACCAGTTTTATTTTGTTACTGCTTGGGCCTTTAAGTCACACTTGAGACATATAGGAATAATCATTAGCCAGAACAAAAAACCCCACATATATATGCATGTATGTATATATAATATATATATATATATATTATACACACATATATATAAAATCAAGGATGGGAATGCTAAACAACATAAAAAACATGTATGACTAGAAAAGGAGGTGGTCAGTATATAGGAAGGAGACACGAAATAGGTGAAGAATTATACTGGTGCCTATGAGATGTGGTTAAGAGAATACACTGACAGTGCTATCTGGAAGCCAAAAAAAAAAAAAATGAATGGGATCTACAGGCTACATGCATTATGGACACAGTAGTAACAGGAAGACAGCGTCCTAGTTCTGTCTCTGCCACTAGCTATCTCACGAATTTGAGCAAGTGACTTTACAATCTTGGCCTCAGTTTCTCCATCAGTAAAATGAGGTTTTCCAAAGTCTCTTCCAGTTCCAAAATCCTATAATTCTATGATTTTGTATAATTGATCCTAGCACATAACTTAGATTTAATGTGAATCATGGTTTAAATAGGTGCCACTTCTTGGTAGAAATAAATCAGGTTAAAACCTGCTGCTTTGCCACTTCCACCATTAGCACCAGTGTCCTCTTAGCCCTATGCAAAAGCCATCACACTCCTCTTCTACGTGTTGTATACATGTAGAAGACATGTATATGTCAAATACATTAAGACAACTGTGATAAGCCATATGTCTTCTTCAGGCTCAATGTCACCATTTGCTTCAATTAATTTTTACAGGGTACAATCTCTAGACCAGAATATAGCAGGACTATCATCTTCCCAGTCTTGGACGTTGTGGCTCTCAGTGTAGTCTGTTAATCCTATGGGGCAGGTTCCTGAGGCCAGATTTGAATTCAGGTCTTCCTTGACTCCACATTCACTGCTCTATTTACAATGCCACCAACTATCTCCTTGAAGTCCCACCTAAAATCTCACTTTCTACATGAAGTCTTCTTTCTTGATCCCCTTTAATGCTATGCCTGCCCTCTGAGATTATCTCCAATTTATGTTGTGTATATCTAGTTTGTACATAGTTCTTTGCATGTTGTCTCTGAAATTAGACTGTGCTCCTTAGAGGTCACTGGGTGGCACAGTGGATAGAAAACTGGGCCCAGAGTCAGGAAAACACCCTAATTCAAATCCAACCTCAGACACTAAGCTGTGGGATCCTGGACAGGTCACTTAACCTCTGTTTACCTCAGTTTCCTCAACTGTAGAAAATAATAGCACCTACTGTCTAGGGTTCTTGTGAGGATTAAATGAGGTATTTATAAAAATGCTTAGCACATCACCTGGAACATAGCAGGCACTTAATAAATGCTTGTTTCCTTTCTTTATTCCTCCTTGATGAGAGCAGGAATTGTCTTTACTCTTTCTTTGTATCCCCTTTGCACAGTGTCTGGCATATAGTAGGTGTGTAATAAATTCCTGCTGAGTGACTGTCTAGACAACACAAGCTATTCTATGAGGTGTATTTCCCATGCAGAATCACAAAATGTAGGAGCTAGTAGGGACTATAACTGCCATCTAGTGCAACCTTTTCACAGAAGGATCCTCACTGTAACATACCTGAAAAATGGCTATCCAACTTCTTTAACAACTCCATGGAATGGGAAGACTCTTTTTAAAAATTCTGATTTAAGCACCAAATGAAATTGGCGTTTCTTTATAAATAATGTAAGGAAAAGGATGGTATTTGAAACGGAAGGTCTCAATTATTCTGGTTTCCAGAATGGCTAGACTTATTCACAGTTTCACCAACAGTGCATTGTTGTACTTGTTTTCCTATAGCCCTTTCAACAACATTTTCTGTTTTTGTCTTTGCCAATTTAAAGGGGAGAGGAAATATCAGTTACTTTAATTAACATTTCTCTAATTATTAGTGATTTGGAACATTTTTTTCCCCTGGATGCTGATAACTTGGATTTCTTCCTTTGAAAACTGTTCATATCTTTTGACTATCTTTTGGGAAATAAATCTTGTTATAAATTTTAATCAGTACATTATACATGTTGGATTTGAGACCTTCGTTAGAGAAACTTGTTGTAAAATCCTCCACGCCCCGTCCCCCCCCCCACTTATCTGTTTCCCTTCTAATTATTGCCAGTTTGGCTATTTGTACAAAACTTTTAAATTTTATTTCATCAAAATTGTCCTTTTTATGACAAGTGTCAGAGTGGATATGGGAAAAGTGGGACACTAATGCATTGTTGGTGGAGTTGTGAACTGATCCAGCCATTCTGGAGAGCAATTTGGAACTATGTGTGAAGAGCTATAAAACAGTGTGTACCCTTTGACCCAGCAGTACCATCATTATTTGTGTCCCAAAGAGATTAAAAAAGAAAGGAATAGGACATACAGAAATATTTATAGTAGCTCTTTTTGTGGTGGCAAAGAATTGGAGATTTAGGAGATGCCTATCAATTGGGAAATGGCAGAACAAGTTGTAGAATATGATTGTGATGGAATACAGAAATTGTGCTATAAAAAATGACAAGCAGGATGCTCTCAGAAAAAACCTGGAAGGATTTACATGAACTGATGCAAAGTGAAATGAGCAGAATCAGAATATTGTATACAGTAACAGCAGTATTGTACAATGATCAGCTGTGATCTCAGCAATACAAAGATCTAAGACAATTCTGGAGACCTTATGATGAAAAGTGCTATCCACCTGAAGAGAAAGATCTGATGGAGTCTGAATGTAGATCAAAACATCCTAATTTTTACTTTATTTTTTTCATGTTTTTGGGGGTGTCTGTGTTTTCTCTCCACTACTATGGAGATGTTTTGCATGACTGTATATGTATAACCTATATCAAACTGCCTTCTCATTAAAGGGAGAGGGGAGGGAGGGAGAGAATTTAGAACTCAAAATTTTAAAAATTGAATGCTAAAAATTGTTTTTACATGTAATGGAAAGAAACAAAATATTAATTGAATTGGGGGAAAATTGTCCATTTTACCTTCTATGATCTTTTCTAAACATAATTTGGTCATGAAATTTTTATCCATGGTTGGGTTAAGCTAATTTCTTCCTTGCTTTTCTAATCCATTTATGATGTCGCCTTTCCTAAGCAGATACTCATTTCTAGTTCTTCTTGGTGTAATCTGTTAGACTATACCCAATTTCTGCCAGCCTGCTTTCCCTGTTGGAATCTTACCCTGGTAGTTGGAATCTTGAAGCTACCACTCCCTGAGGCAGCCCATTCCACTTCAAGACAGGTAAAGTTGTTAAAAAAAACTTTTTCTGACATCAGATTTAAATTGCCTTCTTTGTGGAATCCCTATATATCTTAGAAATGAGATATTTATCAGAGAAACTTGCTGCAAAGATCCCTTTCCCTCCAGTTTCTTGCTTTTCTTCTCATTTTAGCTGCATTGGTTTTGTTTGTGCAAAAACTTTAAAAATTTTCTTGAATCAAAATTTTTCATTTTACCTCCTGCAAATCTCTATACATACTCATTTTGAGCCTATCTTGGTATGTATTGTTAGATATTGGTCTTTTTGTGGTTTCTGCCAGACCGCTTACCAGTTTTCAGAAGTTTTTATTGACTAGTGAGTTCTTGGCCTAGTAGTTGGGATCTTTGGGTTTATCAAAAACTAGGTTACTGTTTTCATTTGCTTCTGTATATTAGATAACTAATCTTTTCCACTGATTAACCCATTTCTTATTCTGTACCAAATTGTTGTGATGACTACAACTTTGTAATATAGTTTGAAATCTGGTAGTGCTAGGCCCCTTCCTTACTGTTCTTTTTTCAATGATTCCCTTGATATTCTTGATGTTTGGTTCCTCTAGATAAATTTCATAATCATTTTTTCTAGCTGTATAAAATAGCCCTTTGGTAGTTTAATTGGTATATCACTGAATAAGTCAATTAATTTAGATAGTATTGTCATTTTTATTGTATTAGCTAAACCTACCCATGAGCAATTAATATTTCTTCAGTTATTTAGATGTCTGTATTTGTGTGAAGTGTTTTGTAACTGTGTTCATATAGTTCCTGTGTATATAGTCACAGGCAGACTGCCAAGTATTTTATACCATCTATAGTGATTTTAAATGCAATTTCTCTTTCTGTCTCTTCCTGTTGGGTTTTGTTGATAATATACAGAGATATTGTTGATTTGTGTGGATTTAGTTTATATTCTCTAGGGATCTCTAAGTAAATCATTATATCATCTGTAAAAACTGAGTTTTGTATTCACCTATATTTATTCATTCAATTTCTTTTTCTTGTCTTATTGCTATAGCAAGCATTTTGAGTACGATATTTCTAGCACAATAATCGTGATGATAAACATTATTGCTTTATCCCTGATCTTTTTGGAAAGGCTTTCATGTTACCCATACACATACTGGGTATTGGTTTTGGATAGCTCCTGCTTATCATTTGAGGTAAATTTCCCTTTATTCCTGTGCTTTCTAGTGTTTTAAAAAGGAATGAGTGTTGTATTTTACCAAAAGCCTTTTCTGCAAATATTAAAATAATTATATGATATTTATTGATTTTATTATTAACATAGTCGATTGGGTTTATAGTTTTCCTAATATTGAACTAGTCTTGCATTCCTATTATAAATCTAGCCTAGTCACACTGTGAAATACTGTGTATAGTTTCCTTGCTAATATTTTATTTACATTTTTGCATCAACTTTATTAGGGAAATTGGTCTATAGTTTTCATTGTTTTAACGCTCCCTGGTTTAGGTGTCAAAACTATATTTGTGTCAAAGAAGAAAATTTGTAGGATCTCTTCTTTACCTATTTTTAAAATTTGGTAGAATTTACTTGTAAATCTGGCCCTGGGGTTTTTTCTTTGGGAATTCATCTATGGCTTATTCAACTTATTTTTCTAACATAAGATTATTTGAGTATTCTGTTTCCTATCTTGTTAATCTGAATATTTTTGAAAACATTCATTTTGTTTAGATTGTCATTTTTATTGGCACATAGTTGGGTTTAAATAGATACTAATAATTGCTTTTATTTTTCATTGATGATGAATTCATCTTTCATTTTTGATACTAGCAATGTGGCTTTTTAAAAAAATCAAATTGGCTAATGGTTTAACTGTTTTATTGTTGTTATTGTTTTATGGAAATGGGCCCTAGTTTTAATTCTTAATTCAATAGTTATTTTACTTTCAATTTTGTTCATCTCTTCTTTGATTTTGAAATTTTCCATTTTGGTGGGTTTAATTGGGGTGCTTTAATTTGTTGGTTTTCTAATTTACTTAGGTTTTTTTTTTTAGTTGGATGCTCAGTTCATTCATTTGCTCTTTTTCTCTTTTATTGATGAAAGTTTAGAGACATAAATTTTCTTTTAAGTACTGCTTTGGCTGCATTCCCACAAATTTTGGTATGCTGTCTCATTGCTGTCATTATCTTTAATGAATTGCTTGTTGCTACAATTTGTTCTTTGACATAGGATTATTTAGTTTCCCATTAAAGCTTAATCTTCACTTCAAAGGCCCTTTATTGAATATAATTTTTCTTGCATCATGGTTAGTAAAAGATGCATTTCATGTTTCTGCCTTTCTGTATTTGTGAAGTTTTTATGACTTAATACCTGGTCAATTTCTGTGCCATGCACAGATGAGAATAAATATACTACTTTCTATTTTCATTCAATAGTCTCTAGAGTTCTAGCATATCTACCTTTTCTAAAATTCTATTTATCTCCTTAACCTCTATCTAGTTTATTTTATGTTTATATTTATCTATATCTGAGAAGGATAAATTGAGGTTCCCCTACTATAATAGTTTCATTGTCTATTTCCTCCTATAATTCATCTAACTTTTACTTTAAGAATTTAGATGCTGTACCATTTAGTGCATATGTTTAGTATTGATGTTACTTCATTGTGCCTTTTAGCAAAATATAATTTCCCATTTATACCTCTTAATTAGTTCTGTTTTCTTCTTTGTTGTCTGATATCACAATTTCAACCTCTGCCTTTTTTACTTCAGCTGAAGCATAAAAGGTCCTGCTCAAGTCCCTTATTTTAACTTCTACATGCATCTTTTTGTATCAAGTGTATTTCTTGTAAACAGCATATTGTTGGATTCTGGTTTCTAATCCATTCTGTCATCCTGTTCTGTGGGTGAGTTCACCCTATTTACATTCACCATTGTGGTGGCTATGTTTTCCCCTCCATCCTGTTCCTTTATATTTATCCTTCTATTTTCTTCCCTGCCCCCCTTTACATTTGTTTTGCTTCCAACTAATGCTTCTCTTCATCTGCCCTCCCTCTCGTTCCCCTTCCCCCTTTTCCTGAACCCCTTTTCCTTTCTGTTTCTTTGTTGGGTAAGATATATTTCTATATCCAGCTGTGTGTGTGTATGTGTGTGCACACATGCATATCCTTCCTTTCTTAAACCAGTTTAAATGAGAGTGAGGTCCAAATTCGGTTTGCTCTCCAACCCCCATCTCTTCTTTGTTACAAAAGCTTCTTTTTGTGCACCCCCAATTATGTCAGGTAATTTTCCCCATTCTTCCTCTCCCTTCTTCCATCTCTTTTCCATTCTCCTTCCTCACTCATACCATTTTTCTTTTGAGATCATCCAAACAAAATAGAATCACATCAAGACCCTCCAATTAATCTCCCTCTATGACTTTTGGTGATGATAAAGTTCTGGGGGGCTACATGTATCATCTCCCTATATAATAATGTAAACAGTTTAACCTTGTTTAGTATCTTCTGATTTTTTACTCATTTACCTTTCTATGCTTGTCTTGACTCCTATTTTTGTATGTCAGATTTTAATCAGGAATGTTTAAAAATCCTCTACTTCATTAAGGATCCGTTTTTTTCTGTTGTAGGATTATATTCAATGTTGTTGGGTAGGTTATTCTTGGTTGTGAACCTTTGCTTTCTGGAATATCATATCCCAAGGTCTCTGCTTTTTCATAGTGTTGGCTGCTAAATATTGTGTGCTCCTGACTATGGCTTGTTGGTACTTGAATTCTTTCCAGCCACTTGCAGTATTTTTTCCTTAACTTGGGAGCTCTGGATTTTGGCTAAAATATTCCTTGGAGATTTCATTTTGAGGTTTGTTTTAGGTGACTGGTAGATTCTTTCAATTTCTACTTTGCCCTCTGATCTAAAATATCTGGGTAGTTTTATGATTTCTTGAAAGATGATTTGTAGGTTTTTTGTTCATGGCTTTCAGGTAGTTCAATGATTCTTAAATTATGTCCCCTCTGTTCTCCAGGTCAATTGTTTTTCCTGTGTGATAGTTAATATTTTTTTCTGTTTTTTTTTTTCCAGTCTTTTGACTTAATTATTTCTGATGTTTAATGGGAGCTATTCACTTTGTCAAGGTATTTGGAGACACTCTGTTTCCTAGAGCTAAGGCCTAGAAAGCAGGCTGAGCTTGGTATAACAGCAACCCTTTGTCAGGGGATGATCTCACCCCCTGACAAAGTATATTGCTTTAACCAGCATCAGATGTTCACTGAGGGATTTATGTTCCCTCAGTGAGGGATTTATTTCCCAGGGACCTGAGAGCCAATGTGCTTCAGCCTAAAGCCATCCATTACATCTCTTGATATGCTCACAATCCCTGTTTCTTATAACAGCCAAGTGAACCAAACCAGGTACTGCACTCCTGTTCCTGCCACACTGACTCTGGTTCTGTACCCTATTGAGTAATCACAAGACTCAAGACTTAAGACAATCAATCAACTTAAAAACTGTTCCCACAGGACCCAGGAATCTCTGCATTGTCCCTCCACGAACCTGCCATGGGAATTGCTAAGAATGATGGTGTTGTGGTCCAGCCCACTTGTGGTTTTTTATGTATATATGACCTGCCTTTGTCCCAGAAGCCCTCCTTCTCAGGGTGGGGGTTGGGGGTGGCTTCCACTTGCATTTTCCTCACTCTGAAATTAATTAAACTTGTTTAATCCTTGACACACCCGCCTCTGACCTGCTCTGTTCAGCTCTGGCCATTCCCGGATCAGAGGCCAGTTCCAGTCTGGTTGACAACTTCTATTTGGCCAATTCAATAAGAGTTATTTTCTTCAATAAGATTTTTGTACTTCTTTTTTCCAAGTTGTTAATTCTCTTTTCCTATATTTCTTCTCTAGGTCTTGCCTCTTTTTCTATTCTTTACTGCACTCATTTGGTTAAAATTTTAACCTCCTTCATTAATTCTTCAAGGAGTTTCTGTTGGACTTGTGTTGAAACTCTATTTTTTCCTTTGAGGCTTTGCTTGCAAATATATACATATACATATACATATACATATACACACATGTGTATATTTATATTTTATATATATTTTTATATATTTATATATGTTTTATTTATATTTTAATATATTTATATATATTTTAGTCATTTTCTTCTGTTCATCTTGAGTTTCCTTCACAATAGGTCTTTGTGGTCAGATTTTTTTGTTTGTTTGCTCATTCTCCTGGCCTACTTAACTCTGGACTTTGTTAGTACTGGGCTCTGCTGACTTCTGAGGGGGATATCTGCCCTTAGCTTATGTCCTCATATCCTTTTATTGCTTTTACAGCTCAGGCTGGCGACTCCACAAGTGTGGGGTAATCTGGGGTGAGGACTCTTCCCTCTTTTGCTGGCCTGAGTTCTACAAGTTCCTGACCCAAGTTTGGGTCTATTGGCTTGTTTTTGGTTGAGTTTTAGTAAATTGCTGCTTGAGTAAGCCACTTAGAGGCCCCACAGGCTCAGAGCAAGTGAACTGCTAGCCCCCTATGGTCTGAGATGCTGCACTCTACACCTGGGGTCAGAGCCACACAACTACCATTTGCTTCCTCAAACTGGTTCCTTGCTCAGTACACAGCTAAAGCCCATGACTCAATACTGCTCCTTTCTCCCATGGATCTGTAACCTGAAACTGGATGACATCCATTTATGTACCCAGTGCTTGCTCAGGGATCTTCTGGGATCACTTTCTGCCCTGGTGTCTCCTATCCTGGTGCTCTTTTTCATCCCTCTTGGTCCTTGGGTGCTGGAATGCTTCCCACTGATACATGTGCTCTTGGCCAGAATCTTTCCCCAGTACCTACAGATCTCTCTCCTAACCTCCCTAAGCTACCCTGCATTGGAAAAAATGATACACTTGATTCTTGATTAGAATTCAACCTGGTACATTGCCTAGATCTTTGTCAAAAGACAGAGGGGCAAGCTAGGGTCTCATGTTTCCTCTCACTCTGCCATCTTGGCTCTGCCTTTCCCATGTGGAATTTTAGTCCGTTGTGTCCTATCATTTCTCATCCTTTTGAAATCAATTTTCCCAAAATTTAGAGTACACATCAGATTCCCAGGATTTCCTCTCCTTTATCACAAAATCTAAGATAAAGTGGTTGTTTCTGCTCTGAGTTCCCCTCATTTCCACCCCAAACAACTAGTTCCTCCCTGTTAGAATCAGATAAAAAAAAAACCCACTGCGTTTCCTCTCTTTATCGGTTCTTTCACATTTAGATGACTAAATGATCAAAGTAGTAAGGCAAAAAGTTATTAGGTACTCTGCTTTTGGCCGAGCTACTCAGATGTTTGGATTAATGAAATCATTACTACCCCAATATCTAAATCATGTTTTTTCTTCCATTTATCTTCACCCAAACACTGTCATCTTTTGTCCTTTTTATTCTTGGATTTCCTCATAGGAATACCTTAATATATAATGTTATGCCACCCCATCACTTTTATCCATGCATTTTGAATAAGGTATACCATGAATAGTCCACTCATGGATTTCATCCCATCAGGCCTTGGTGATACACAGGTCAAACTTGCGTTCTTGTGTTAGGCCCTCCAGTTACTTTTGTTTGTTGTTTAAATCCTGGGCATTACTGCATAGACATTTAATTCAATGGGTTTTAATATGGGACTTTTTTTCTCCTAGTCTCCAGCTTTTTGTGTAAGAAGTCAATCACTGGCAATATTTTTAATGTTCCTTCTGGCACTGTCATTTATCCCTACTTGAATCACCAGAAGCATGTAGGTGTAGTCTGTTTCAAAAAGTCTTGGGAGGTTCTCTTATGTCTTAGATATATGCTCTGGAAAGAAAACAGGCCTCCATTGTTGTTGTTGGTTTTTTTTTTTTTTTTTTTTTTTAGCGAGGCAATCAGAGTTAAGTGACTTGCCCAAGGTCACACAGCTAGTACATGTCAAGTGTTTGGTCTGAGGCTGGATTTGAACTCAGTTCCTCCTGACTTCAGGGCCGTTGCTTTATCTGCTGCACCACCTAGCTGCCCCTCCTCCATTGTTAATAAGTGAACAAATAGCTGTCTTAGTATCCCCTGAACACAAAATCAATTACTACTCTTCTCTTCTGATTTTTACCGAATGATCTCTTGCCGGCTATCTTCTGTGGCTCCATATATCATTCCTAGAGGGGTAGCTAGATGGTGCAGTGGATAGAGCACCAGCCCTGGAGTCAGAAGGACCTGAGTTCAAATCTGCCCTCAGACACTTACTAGCAGTGTGACCTTGGGATAGCCACTGAACCCCAATTGCCTAAAAAAAAAAAAAACAAAACTCATATATCATTCCTAGGAGGACCAGCTTCTGCCTCTTCAGATTATGATCAAGCTCCCTACAATTTAGTAAGTCTTAAATAGTTTTTTAAGCTCTAATTTTATAGCTGTCTATTTCTCTTTCTCTCCAACTCTCATATCCTGAAAAGAGTTGCCTCTCTTCCTTCCCAGTTCATTTGTTCCCTCTACTCTCTATACTGGTTAAGATTACCAGCCATTGTTTTGGGTTTTTCAAAATTTCATGTTTAAATTTCAATCCTAAGCACCTGGTTAAAAGCAGGCAGTTATCACCTCTTACCTTGACAACCTCATTCATCTTCCTTTCCTTAGTCTTATGAATTCTGGGGCCACACCAACCTCCCCTTCAGCCTTCTACCAACCTCATACCTGTTTCAACAATTTGTCCCCCCCACCAACATACTCTAAATTTGTACCTTCCACTTGTTCAGTTTTCCTTTTTAAAATTTACCTTGCCTTACCTATCTTGCCAAATACTTTTCCCCTCAAGTTTTCCTGTTTTGATTCTACTTGTTAACTTCTTTAATCCTTTCCTAGCCTCCTTGTCCTTGACCCTGTTCTTTTTAAATTTAGAAGTAGAACCTGGGTTAGAATCTGCACCTGGTGATTTTTCTTCAAATTTTCAGTTTCTCCAAACTTGTCCTAAAATTTGACCCCTAACTTCCTTCATAATCCTCCAAACCACTTGCTTGATTTCTACTTTCTTATTTGACCCCAAATCCTTTTTCCCTAGCCTTCCACAGAAGGCAGAATTTGAGATACCTTTATCATAGAATCACAGACACAGCTGGAAGGAAAGCACACAGGATGCAATTTATACTGGCCAGATGGGATGGTCACAGTACTCTGTGGGTCTGCACTCTTATAGCACAGGAGCACTTCACTATTATGTTTACCTTTAGCTAGTAAGCTAAAAGGAAATAAATAGCTGAAAGCAAATTCATTCACTAAAAAGCCATAAGAAAGGTAGCAACAAATAATCTTACCCCCAAACCTAAGGTGTATCCTCCCACAGACATATCCAGTAATGGGGGTGGGGTGGACATATTTAAGAGGTCAGAAATAGACAGACCGATATGGAATGTATGTAGCCAGGGCACATGCATAGAGGTAGGGCCGAGGCATATATGAGGAAAAGCAAATCATGCCTTGAAGGTTTCAGGGCCACTAATACACTCCACTGGTTATTTCTGGAAACTAATTGGCTCCTCTAGTTGTTGGTTCAGTTGAAATCTTCAGTGGTTATATACCTTAATTAGAGTGCAACAAAGGAAGCACTTTTATTATTTTTATTCCCTTTCCCAAGGGCAAGAAGCATCAATAAATATTTCTGTAGAAGATACAGTGCTTGTAACCAAAACTCAAGAACACTTAAAATTGGAGCTACCCGTGAGGCAACGCTCAAATTTGGTGCTGCCCCAAAATCTCCCTTCACTGCTAGAAGGCTAGATTATAGAATTATTCTCTCTAGGGAATTAAAAAAAAAAAAAAGACAACAAAACAAAACAACCCACCATCTTCTACACAAAGGGTTCTTAATCTGGGGTCTATGAATTAAAATTTTTTTAAATAACTATTTCAATGTAATTGGTTTCCTAAGAAATCCTATATACTTTATTTTATGAATTTAAGATCATTTTGAGGAGTCCATAATCTTCACCAGAATGCCAATGGGATTCATGACACAGAAAACATTAGGAACTTCTCTTCTACCTGGAAGGTTGGAGGTTCAGGAAGCAGTTACATGAATTTCCATATTAGACTACATATAAGCTATGCTAGTTTATATTATAGTTATTTCAAAGTGTGTCATACCCTTCAAGATACATTGTCAGGGACCATGTTTTACATAATCTCCCCAGCACCTGGAATAATACCACTAAATAGCAACTTTATATTATCAAAAAGAGAGACATGAGAACTTCAGTCACATTTCCCTCTCCAAACAACCACTTGTAGCTGGTGAAAATCGAATACTTTGAGTATGCAGTGTTGAATAAATCATAATTTCAGTTCATGTCAATGGCTCAGTAGGAACTTAGAAGGAAAAAAAAGTCCTAGGGATCTATGCTGATTCCAATGCTGTTTAGCACACCACGTACCTCTGCAAAATATCTGGAGATTTTGGTGGATGATAGGCTTAAAAGGAGTCAAATAGTGTAAAAGGACAGTAAAAAGGTTACTTCAATCTTAAGCTATATTAGAAGAGACATACTACCCCGTGTGATGGAGATGATAGTATAGGTCTACTGTGACTCAGAACACAATTAGAATACTGTCAGTTGGAGAAAGAACATTGCTAAACTGAAGAATTTGGAAAGGAGGGTTAAGAGAAAGCTAAGGGGCTTCTATTCATGTCACACATGAGGATGAGTTAATAGAACTGAGGACATTTCACCTGAAGAAAAAAAAAAGATGTATTGGGTGTGTGAGGTGACCAAATATTTGAAGAGCTATGAAAATAAAAAGGGATTAGGCATTTCTATTTGGACAGATTATAACTAAGAGAATGTATATAAATTGCAAAAAGACTAATTTAGGCTTGAAGTAATAAAAAACTTCTTAATAATTAAAATTATCCAAAAGAGAAGCCAAATGTTCAAGAGGAAGTGTGCTCATTAGAAGTCTTACAACAAAAGTTGTTTGATAACTTGTTCTATTTTGCAGAAAGGACTTTTTTTTTTGGTCAGATAAAGATGGGACTAGAAGATCTCTGAGTCTTCTAACTCTGAAATCCCATGATTCTGTGAAATTTTCTGGACCTCTCCCTCCATTACTACATCTGAACAGTTTATTTCCAATATGAAATCTCTCATGAACTTTGAACTACATTCATTAGTTTCATTTTGTGCATCAAGGAAAGAATTGGTGTAGAAGGGTGCCTCAAATTCAAAGAGTTTCTCTCCAGTATGGATTCTTTGATGTCGTAATAGATTTCGATTACTGATAAAGGTTTTCCTACATTCATTACATTTATAGGGCTTCTCTCCAGTATGGATTCTTTGATGCTGAATTAGGCACAATTTAGTGCTGAGGCCTTTTCCACATTCTTGACATATAAAGGGCTTCTCTTTAGTATGGATTCTTTGATGTTGTAATAGCTTTCGATTAGTGATGAAAGCTTTCCCACATTCACTACATTTATAGGGCTTCTCTCCAGTATGGATTCTTTGATGTTCAATTATGTAGCTATTACTAATGAAGGCTTTCCCACATTCATTGCATTTATAGGGCTTCTCTCCAGTATGGATTTTTTTATGTTGAAGTAGATAGCTATTACTGCTGAAGGATTTCCCACATTCATAACATTTATTGGGCTCCTGTAAATTATGGATCTTTTGATGTTGAATAAGATAGCTATTACTCCTGAAAGCTTTCCCACATTCATTACATTTATAGGGCTTCTCTCTAGTATGGATTATTAGATGTCGTGATAGGTCTTGATTACTAATAAAGGCTTTCCCACATTCATTACATTTTTTAGGCTTCTCATCAGCATGAATTCTTTGATGTTGAATTAGGTAGCTCTTACTGATGAAAGCTTTCCCACATTCATTACATTTATAGGTCTTCTCTCCGGTATGTATAATTTGATGTCGTGATAGATTTCGATTACTGATGAAGGTTTTTCCACATTCATTACATTCATAGGAATTCTCTCCAGTGTGAATTCTATTATGTTCATAAAGTCGCCCCTTTCGGCTGAAGGCTTTCCCACATTCCTTACATTCAAAGGGTTTCTCTCCAGTGTGAATTCTTTGATGTTCAATTAGGTAGTTATTACTGCTGAAAGCTTTCCCACAGTCAGAACATTTGCAAGGTTTCTCTCCAGAATGAATTTTTTGATGTTTTTCTAAGTAAGGCTTTTTACTAAAGACTTTCCCACATACATTACATTCACAGGGCTTTTTTCCAGAATGAATGATCTTATCTATTTCGAGATGTCGCCTGTACTTGAAGGTTTTGCCACATTCGTTACATACATAAGGCTTCCCACTACTGTGAATCTTCTTATGTTTACAAAGAGTCCCCTTTTGGTTAAAGGCTTTGCCACATTCATTACATATATAGGGCTTCTCCCCACTTTGAATCATCTGATATTTATAGAGGTTCCCTTTTCTGCTGAAAGCTTTCTTATATTCTTTACATTCAAACAACTCTCTACTCTGAATCTTTTGATGTTGAGATAGGCTTTGAATTTTGTTGAAGGTTTGTCCAAAATCATTACATTTAAATAGATTCTCTCCAGAATCATCTGAATGATAATTTTGTTTACTGCTAAAGGTTTTTCCAGATATCTCATGTTTAGGATGTTTTCCTAGAGTATCTGTTCCATGTTGAGAAATATGGTTTGAACAGTAAATGAAGAGCTTGTTGCATTTATTACATTCATAAAGTTTTTCACTGACTGAGATTCGACCATGGTCAATTACTTCCAAGTATTGTTTTACATTCACTTCAGCAACTCTCTGTTGGGTATCAGGGATTGACTCCTGACTGTACTTTTGTTCAACTGTGTTACATTCATGAAGAAAATCTGGGGAGAAAAAAAAAAGGTGTCAATATTCAATGTTTTCTGTGAGGAAAGGAAACTGCTTCATGTTAAGTTCTAGAGTCTTATCTTCTTCATTAAGAATGATTACTCTAGAATAGATAGAACAAATTTTTATAAGCAAGAACTAAAGTTTAAAGTAAATGGCAACCTAATGAAAATGGATGGAGTATCATTATGGGTAAACAAGTAATTCTGGAAAATATAGACTGCTAAACCTGAAGTCAATTTATGTAACAAAACTTGTTTACCTATTACAAATAGATGGTTTGTGAACATTTAAAAGAGAATGTGTAAACACCTAAGCATTGATTTAATAGGAGCAAATCATATAAAACAAAGTTCATTTCCCTTATTAATAAGACTTATAAATAGATGGGTAAGGGATGTAAATAGCAGATACCTAACTTTCAGCAGTGAATTTGACAGAATTTTTCAAGATATCTTTCTGGATACAATAAAGAAATGTGAATTGGATTATAACATAGCCCACTGTGTCTATATCAAATTTAAAAACCTTACTGAAAAAGATAATTCAGTAAAGAGTTTTGCCCATCTCGATTATGTTTTTTAGTTGTGTACGTGTATATATACACATATGTATATGTATGTGTGTATGGGTATACACATGCACATATATATATATATGTATGGAGAAAGATTCTACTTTCCATTCAACAATTTTAGTAATACTCTAGATGAAATCATAGCAGATACTCATCTGTTTTGATGATGCAAATTTATAAAAGATACCTAAGAGAATACAAGACTAAAGAAACGGTTTTTAACATATCACTACAGGTTAGAATAATGGACCAAGACAAACAATATTAAATTTAACAAGGATACATGTGAAGTTCTGTGCTTGGATTAAAATATCAATTATCAAAGTTTAGAAGGTCTGGTTTAGCAGCAGATCACATAAAAAAATCTAGGGGATTGAAGCAGATCACAATTTCAATATTAATTAGTGGTATCCTGTAGCCAATAAAAAAGTTAATTAAATTTTAAGGTGTGTTAAAAAATGTATAATGTCTACATCAGAGAAATAATAATCTTATTACACTCTGTCCTAGTCAGACCACATTTAGTAGACTTTCTCTCCAGTTCTATATACAGTTTAAAGGAGATACTAACAAATAAGAGCGCTAGGCAGCGGTCAATGGAAGGAAGCTGTTAATTGGTTTTCAAAGGTAAAAGATTATTTAGCTTCATTTCATGTGGCAAGTCAAAATATAAACATATGATATAAATAAAGTTTCATTCACCAAGGCAAGAAGACTGGCATAGACAAATGCAATGAGTAGAGAAATAGCCCACAGGAAACCACCACAGTATTTTGATACAGAAGTTAGCCAGGAGAATCTCAAGAAGATTGACAGGGAAGATCAAACTTAGGCTCTTATCCGGTAAAGAAGGAAAGCAATACAAATTTTGCAGTGATCTGCAGAAATATGTTTATCTTTCTGCCATAGTCAGTTAACTGCCATTTATGCTCAAAGTGAAGGAATACTTTCCTACTAGAAAAGAAATAAAAAAGACTCAAGAAAGACTTCTCCATTTGACATGTTAACAGAGGGAATGAAATATTCCTTTAAAAAGAGGAGGAAGGTCTTTAAGGCAAAAACAAAAAAGAAAAAGAGCAAAAAAGGGAGAGTCAAATTCTGTCCAATGTCAAGAGACTTTGAAGGGAAAATATCAGCATAAAAGAGAAAGGGATGAAAGAGTCCTAAGCATTTGGAGATTAATAACAGAGATAAGGTCATTTCAACATCATGAGGAGTTGTGACTTATGAAGAAAGAGCTCTTTATACTCCAAGAAACCATGATTTGGATTCAAAGGTATTAAAGTTTTTGGGTAAAGATCAACAGGAGAAACAAAAGTGTTACTCTTCTGGGAGGATACTATAGACCACCTGGACAGAAAAAAGAAATAGATGATAGTTTCAGGAAAGATATCACAGATCTTGTACAGAGGAATGATATAATAAGGATAAGGGATTTCAGTTACCTCATTCAGATTCCTTGTCTCTAAGACAGGAATAATGATAATATTTTTACGAATCACCTCATAGGTTAGAAAAGCACTTTGGAAATCAAGTACTATAGATCTATGTACTACTGTAAGTGTGTGTGTGTGTGTGCGCGCGCACGCGTGCATATCATGGGAGGCTGTGTCAACCACAGAACAGTAGGACTAGAAGGCAGATTGCTGAATTTCAAGGAGTAAAGGGGTCACAAGAAATGAAAAGAAAAGGTATAGATCATGTGTTTGTGGGGTTTAGAAGTGAATGAAAATGAAGTGGAAGGTAGATAAGATGCACAAAAGGGACAAGCAAAGGTTTTGCTCTTTTAAGTAAAGATCAGACATCTATGAAGAACCTTAAAACAAAGGGGGACTGAAGATGCAAGAAGAATAAGAAAATAATAATCATAGGAAAGGCAGAAGAATTAACATCAGAAAAAAACATACACCTCTTCCTCTAAGGCTAGAGGGAAATGTAAGGTCAGGAGGTTTAAGACCTTTCAGAGGAAAGGTGAAGAAGTAGGCTCTGAGGGATAGCAATCAGAAACGTCTTCCCATGGCTTGTGGCCTTTAAGAAGAAGTGCCATTCTAATTCCATTTCAGGGTAATGCACCCTTACTGACCAGCTAAGTTGCTGCTTGCAGTCCTACCTGTCTGCCTGGCTTCTGTTACTCACCGAGGTAAAGGCTTCTTGGAACTTCTTTAGCCGGCAACCCTGGTACTTCTCTTTTTTCCAACTGGGAGATGACATCTGGCTTGAAAACTGGAAACCCTGCACATGGGGAAACAATAGGAAATTGCTGAGAATGGAAAGACACCTCAGAATTCAATCTTGGCTATTCAGTCAGTAAACATTTATTAGGTGCCTACTATGTGCCAGGCACTGTACTAAATACTGGGGATACAAAAAGAGGCAAAAGATAGTCCTTGCCCTCAAGGTGCTCACTTTTTCTTTAAGGAATACTAGAAAGGACTTCTGAAGGATGCTCTGTATTGAGTTTGTGCTACCATCAAGTAGCAGAACTGAAAACAGGATCTGAACTAGGCTGAGAAAAAATTACTCCATTTAAACACATTCCTCTAAGAAGATGGATATTTTCATGTCTGCCAGTAGCTACACTGGGACTTTAGTGAAGAAACATACAATAGGAAAACTATTCTCCTCAGGAGAATCATAATAATGCTTCTGAATACCAGTTATACAAAGCAAAGACCTTTCATCTAGATTCTGAGAGCAGAAACACTGTGCTTCTTTACACCAAAAGATTTAGGAATGTTTCCATATTATATATAATCCTAAGAATAGCCTCATACAAAAAGTTCAACCTTACTGAAGCACTTCTTCAGACACTCCATAACCTATAGGAAGAAAGAATGCCAAGAATCCCAATGGCCAGATGATTCATGAGAAAGAAGCCGTCCTTACCCAGGGAGACAAAATTCTCATAGTTCTCCAGCATCACATCCCTGAACAAGTCCTTCTGAGCTGGTTCCAACAAACCCCATTCCTCCCGGGTGAAATTGACAGCCACATCTTGGAATGTTAGTAATTTCTGCAATATCACAAAACATTACTTTTTCACATGGAGTGTCCCTTACATGGCACAAAAATGAATGAAGCATTTATTAAGGCTTACTATGTGCCAGTAACTATGTGAGGTGCTGGAGGAAAAACAAAGCAAAGACAGTCTTTCCCCTTAAGAAGCTTACATTCTAGAAGAGGAAGACAGCATGTGCAGGGGAATGGTTGTCATGGAGGATTATTTTGTTTGGAGAGTTACAGGAAGAGTGATTGGAACAATAGGGGGGTATATTGATATATCCTTTCCAAGAACAATGACAGTGGATTTGAATATGGTTCAAGAATTGGAAAGCAAGAGAGGACAGAGTGGTGGGCCCATGTGGGTAGACAAGGCTACTAGTGAGAAGATGGCCAGAGTGAAAGTAGGCAGCAGTTGAGCTAAATTGTAGTGGGACATTGAAGCAACCACTGACCAAGACATCTGGGTCCTGGGGTTTAGCATAAGCAATGAGGTGAAAGGGCTGAATCCCCAGGGCATGGTTTCTGGTTTAGGCAGTAGGGTTGCTCACAAGATGGTCAGGAAATGAGATGTGAAGTTGGCTCAACAAAGACAGAATGATTCTCCAGGGTTTAGAGTACTCCATGTTAAGGGTTCTTGAGGCTCTACTTATGTTTAACCCCCTTTAAAACAGACTTTCTATATTGTAAATAATTCTACCACATTACTCAAGGTCAGTCTTATACATCCTCTGCCTCAAGTCTCTTCGTGCTCCACTCCATCCTCATCAACAGTGGTGTCAAACTCACATAGAAATAGATCCCTCTGGGTGAATATTGACTTAGAAAACTGCAAATTAATGTCTGCTTGCAACAGTGGGCTATGAGTTTGACACATCTGCTCTACATAACCACTAAAATAATTTTCGTAAAGCACAGCTCTGACTATGTCACTCTCCTACTCAAACTCCCATGGCATCTTATTAATTCTGGAATCAAACTTAAGTTCCTCTTTTTGACATTTACAATCCATCACAACTTGATCAACCTACACTTCTAGGCTTATATGTTACCTTTTATAATTTACATTCCACCAGTGGAGACAATATGTACACCTACGTTACACAAGATAACTTTGGAGGGAGTCATTAGCAGCTGGAGGGATCAAGGATGTCGTCATTATTACTAGCATTTCTAGAGAGCTTTAAGATTTGCAAAGTGCACAGTTTTCAGATGAAGAAATTAAAGCTATCTATAGTCATGAAAAAAATGCTCTAAATCATTATTGATTAGAGAAATGCAAATCAAAACAATTCTGAGGGACCACCACATCCTATCAGATTGGCCAACATGACAAACAGGAAAATGATAAATGTTGGAGAAGATGTGGGAAAACTCGAACACTAATGCATTGTTGGTGGAGTTGTGAACTGATCCAACCATTCTGGAGAGCAATTTGGAACTATGCCCAAAGGGCTATAAACATGTGCATACCCTTTGACCCAGCAATAACACTTCTAGGGCTATATCCCAAAGAGATAAAAATGGGAAAAGGACCCACATGTACAAAAATATTTATAGCAGTTCTTTTCATGGTGGCCAAGAACTGGAAATTGAGGGGATGTCCATCAATTGGGGAATGGCTGAACAAGTTGTGGTATATGAATGTCATGGAATACTATTGTGCTATAAGAAATGATGAGCAGACAGACTTCAGAAAAACCTGGAAAGACTCGTATGGACTGATGCTGAGTGAAGTGAGCAGAACCAGGAGAACATTGTACCCGGTAACAGTGTGATGTTGTGCGATGACTAGCTCTCCTCAGCAAAGGATCTAAGACATCTCCAAAAGTCTCATGATGGAAAATGCTATCCACATCCAAAGAAAGAACTATGGAGTCTGAATGCAGATCGAGGCATACTATTTGCTCTTTTTTTTCTTGTTTTGTTTTGTTCCTTCTTTCTTGTGGTTCCTCCTATTGGTTCTAATTCTTCTTTACAACATGACTAATTTGAAAATATGTTTAATAGGAATGTATATGTAGAGCCTATATCAGATTGCACACCATCTTGGGAAGGGAGAGGGAGAAAATTTAAAACTCGAAAGCTTATGGAAGTGAATGTTGAAAACTAAAAATAATTAATTAATTTAAAAAAAGATTTGCAAAGTGCTCTACAAATGTTTTCTCATTTGATCTTTATAACAACCCTGGGAGGTAGGTGCTATTTATTATCCTCACTTTGTGGATAAGCACACAGAGTTAAGTGACTTGCTTGGGGTCATACTGTCATTGAGTATCCGAGGCTTGATTTGAGCTTAGGTCTCCGACTCCAGGTCCAGCACTCTATCTACCACGTGACCTAGCTGTGACTTCTGTAGGAAGCAGCACTTAATCAGGGCTCCAAAGGAAATTAAGGATTTCAAGAAGTGTAGGTGGTGAGACTGTACATTCCAGGCATGGGAGACAGGATTGTGCAAAAGTACCAAGTTGGAAGATGGACTCATTAAAAGCGGTATGCAATTTTCAATATATAATCAGTTACACTCTTTTATTCCTATTCAGTTCTAGGTCCAGCTCATTGTCCATTTAAAGTACCTGTTTGGGGCAGCTGGGTGGCACAGTGGATAGAGCACTGGCCCTGGAGTCAGGAGGACCTGAGTTGAAATCTGGCCTCAGACACATGATACTCAACTAGCTGTGAGATCATGGGCAAGTCACTTAACCCTGATCGCCTTGCAATAAATAAATAAATAAATAAATAAAATAAAGTGCCTGTCCTAGGTATATGTACAGATGGACTGAAAACCCAATGACAGACATTCCTTAATAGATATGTGGTCAAAGGATATAAACAAGCAGCTTTCAAAAGAATTACAAAGTATTCACAACCACATTTTTAAAAATGCTCCAAAACATTAATAACAAGAAAAATGCAAATCAAAACAACCCTGAGGTTTCACCTCATATCCTGAAAATTGGCAAAGGGGAGAAAGAATAGCAATGCTCGGTGCTGAAGGGGTTGAAGGATGGGAACAGTAAATAAATTGCCGGTGGAGCTGTGAAATGGTACAACCATTTTGGAAAGCAATTTGGAATTGCACAAATAAAGTGAGTAAGAAAGATGTCCTTACCCTCTGAACCACAGACTCCATTACTGGGCTCATCCAAAATATTTATAACAGCACTTTCTGTCATAGCAAAGAATTGGAAACAAAGTAGACGCTTATCAGTTGGGGAATGACTAAACAAATTGTGGCACATGAATATAATGGAATATTAGTTTGCTATGAAGAGTGATGTATGTGATGAATAATGAGAAGAATAATGGAAAGGTTTATATGAACTGATGAAGAGTGAAATAAGCAGAGCCAAAGACACAATATACTTGACTCCAGGAATATAAATGGAAAGAATAACCACATACACAAATTAAAACTGAATGTTGAAAACTTACAAAGATCAAGCAAGACTTGAGCAAAGAGAAATGAAAGGATGTTCTCAGTCCACGCCCTTCATGGAGATGGGAGGTCCACAGGTATTACATATTGCTTATATTTACAGCCTTATTCAATGTACTAATCAGTTGTGCTCACTTTTCCTCTTTTTTTCTTTAAAAACCCAGTAATAGGTAGTCTTCCTCCATTTGGCTTTCCATATGTGGTTCATTGGGCCATCTCTTCTGAATGGCTATGTAGTTCATTGAAAAGAATAGATGGTATTATGGGCCCTGATGCATTCAACCCAGTTATCAGCTGCACACAAATGGAGGACCTTACCATTTATACAGAATTCTCCTTCCATTTGGACCCTGTACAGCTCATCTCTCAGGAACATGGTGAATAACTTTGGCAAACATGGGGCTCTGTTTACTGGCAGCTTGACATTGATAATCAGAGGACTAATAAACTTTTTTTTTTCATTGTGTCTATTTTAAATCATCTTAGCATATGAATGATCGTATGTTTCTTGTTTTCTAGGTCCAAGTCTGTTACATTGACCTTTTCTTTTCAGAGCTCACTCTTACATTAGTATAAATTAAGTAAAAGCTACTCACAATTTTTTTTTTTTGCCTGGATCACTCCAACCTCCATAGAAGTAACCTTAAATACACAACTGGTTTGACCATCTCCTTGCTTTCATTGTTAATGCCATTTTCATTTCTTCCTACAGCATAGCAGGAACTGATTTGCTGTTGTTCATGAGCGGTGGTTCCACTGTCACTATGACTGAAGTTTTTCTGTAGGAAAACTGATAGTTTTCGTGTTCACTGGCCTCCTTTCAGTTCGTTCAATACTTTGGGGATGACCAGGCTTTGTTGGGTTTTACAACTTTCTGCAGACTCATATCCCTTCTGTCATTCTGACCTATGAAATATGGAATTTTGGTTTTACAATCTAAAACAGAAGCTCTGTGTGGTTGGAGGATCCCTGGAGGGCCCCACAACCCTTTCAGGGTATCCTGGAAATTACTATTTTCATAGTAATACCAAGATATGATATGCCTATTAACATATTCCTTTCCTTTCCTACCTATCTGTGTGAAGCTAGATTTTTTTCATATACTACAACCAAAACAACACATCACAATGGACTGAATACAGAAGCAGATAATGAGAATTTAGCTTCTTCTATTGTCAGACATTAGAGATTTGCAAAAACATGTATAACAGTGCCACTCTTCTCACTAAATTTTGTTTTGAAAACTAGTTATTTTTCATCAAGATATATTAATGTTAACATGTAATGGGTTTAATATTTTTAAAAATTATTTTTAGTTTTCTACATTCTTTTCCATAAGCTTTTGAGTTTAAAATTTTCTCCCCCTACCTCCCTTCCTCACTCCCCAAGATGGTGTGCAATTTGATATAGGCTCTATGTGTTTTAATATTATTTTAAATAAATGTTTCAGTGTATCCTTTTCAATTTCTAAAATGGTAGAGATGTAATCAGTGGTGTGTTGGTTATGTTAACAACCAGCTTGGGGCGGGGGAGACATGGGGGGATGTACCAAGACATACTTCTAAGTGTAATCTACATTAAGATTTTCTCCATCACTTTCTTAAGCATAGACAATTTAAAAAATAATAAATTAAGGTCTGATTCGTAACCCTTTGCTTATTTCCATGGTTTAAACGCTTACACTGAAAATTTAACAATCGGCTGAGTCAATACAAGCCTCAGCAGGCTCCAGCACACCTCTGGCTATAACCGACATAAGCAAAAAGCTCTTTTGAGCCTTCAATAATTTTTTTGTTTGTTTGTTTGTTTAATTTTTTTTTATTTTTAGGCAATTGGGGTTAAGTGACTTGCTCAGGGTCGCACTGCTAGTAAGTGTCAAGTGTTTGGTCTGAGGCCGGATTTGAACTCAGGTACTGCTGACGTCAGGGCCAGTTCTCTATCCACTGTGCCACCTAGCTGCCCCGAGCCTTCAATAATTTTTAAGTGTGTAAAGGAGTCCTGAAAAAAAGAAACCTGAGAACTTCTAGTCTAAAAATTTTACTGGTTCTGGCAGCTTTGCCAATCTGCTTGACAAGTAAACTTAAATGACTGCTAGCTAAGGTGGTTCTGAGCTGTTTTTACCTTTCCTTTGCAGCAATGACTGACTGATGCTATTTACAGAAATTGGTTAGGGTTCATGTTGATGTCTTTTCCTTTACTCACTGCCCATTTTTTAGCATCAACATCTTCATACATGTCAGAATTATAATTGCATACAATATCTTTCTAAAATTATTGGATAATTTCATAGATGACATATATGATATATGTATATATAATGACAGTATACCCAGAGAATCAAACTTTCTCAACCGAAAATTGAAAAAAAAGTGTTAGCAAGGTAGGAAGAAACTAGATAAACCCACAAAAATCATTTGTATTCCTATACACTCAAATTCAACCTACAAGCTTTTACTAAGCACCAGGCATCGTGCTTGGGATACAAAGAATGAAACAATCCCTCCACATACTTAAACAAGAAATTTAACTTACCAAAAAAAAAAATTAAGCATATTAAAGGGTGCATGCACTTCTAGACTTTAAAAATTATTACAAAGAAATTCTAATCAAAAATAACTGGTACTGGGCAAAACAAAAAACAAAGAGAAACATGACATGAAACTAAATATATACAAAAGATGAGTTAGTAAAACACTTACGGAAAATAAAAAAAGGGATAAAGTATTTTTTATTTAAAATTTAGATCCAAATCTCACAATATATACCATATTAAATTCAGGATGAAGTATAGACAGAAAAAGCTATAATAGTACACAGAGAATGACAGAATAATAAATTTTCTAAAATGTACAGGGGAGATACACATTTAGTTATTAAACAAATAGAAGTAATTATAGGTAGATGTACTAGTTTGCTTAAAAATGAAAAACCTCTACACAGAAAAATAAAATAGAAATAAAAATCAATTGAGGAAAATATTGCAAATATACAGGTAAAAGTAGAATATCTAAGAATTTTTTAAAATTTTATTTATCCTTTTTGTTTTTATGTAACAGTCATTTCTGGATATTCCTCTGCTTCCTTCAACCTGAGAATTAAACTTTCTTCTTGAAATAAACATAGTAAGTTAAGAAACATATGACGACACAGTTACAATATCTAACAATGTCTACAAACTTCTGAATCCACAGTCAGCTCCCTCTCTGATGCTTCATTGTCTTTTCTGAGACCAAGATTTGTTTTAACAACTGCTTAGAATTTAGTTGTCTCTTAGTGTTCTATTTACGTTGTTGGGTTCAATCTGTTCTTTTGGTTTTATTGTTGTGATCAATCTGTATGTTGTTCTCTTGGTACTTTTCCTTCTGCAGGAGTTCATATAGATCTTTCTATGATTCTCTGAATATGTTTGTCATTTCTTATGGCACAGTAACATTCTATTGTGTTAATAAACCAGAGTTCAGCCAGTCCCCAACTGATGGGTACCAACTTTGTTTCCAGTTCTTTGCTATCACTAAAAGTGCTGTTATTAATGTTTTTTTTTTTGAATATATGAAGCCTTTCTTCTGTCTTTGACCTCCACTGGTATATGTTCAGCAGAAAGATTGCTGTAATAAAGGGAATAAACAGTTTAGTCACTTTTTTTCCAAACAATTTCAACATTTTTTTTTCTGAAATAGTGATACCAATTCACAGCTTCCCCAAGACAATATTGTTGTGACTATCTTCCAGAAGCCCCTCAATCAATAACTATTTTGCCAGTTTGAAGAGAAACCTCAATTGTTTTAATTTACATATTTCCTTTTTTTAGTGATTTACAATATAATTTCAATGGTAATTGGTACTTTGCAATTCTTCCTTTGAAAATTCTTTGACTGTATTCTTGAACACTTATCAACTGAGAAATGGCTCTTGATTTTATGTATTTTTGTTATTCACTGAAAATTGCCAGAAGCTAGCATTTATATAATATTTCATTTATATAATATTTAATATATTACCTCATTTGGGCAAATGAAACAACATATATAAAACACTCTGCAAATCTTAAAGCATTATATAAATGGTATTTAATAATAACATTATTATTCAGTCCTCACAACAAATCTGACATAGGTACTATTCTTATTCCTTTTTATATATGAGGAAACTGAAGCTTGGAAAGGTTAGCTGACTTGCCCAGCATCACAGAGCTAGTAAATGTCAGAAGCAAGAGTCAAACTTAGGTCTTCTTAATGCCAGGTCCAGCACTCTATTCACTGCACTTCCTAGTTACTTAAATGGCTTTGGATATCAGACTATTATCAGTGATACTAATTAGAAATAGTTTTCCTACTAGCTTCTCTTTTTACTTTATCTGCATTCATTTTATTTCTACAAAAATTTTATGTAATTGATATTTTGTCCTTTCTCATGACGAAAAATGTTATCCACCTCTAGAGAAAGAACTGATCAAGTCTGAATACAGATTGGAGCATACTATTTTTCACATTCTGTATTTTATTGTGGGTTTTTTTTACTTGTATCAAATTTTTAACCTGTATCAAACTGCTTACCTTCTCAGAGAGAGGGAGGTGACGGAGGGAGAAAATTTGGAACTCAAAATTTTTAAAAAATTAATGTTAAAAATTATCTTTACATGTAATTGGGGAAAAATATTTTTAAAAATTCTTCCTTTCGCAGTTCCATGGTTAATGCATTCCATTTTCTTCTAGTTCTTTCATATGATTTTTTCTGATTAGATTGATCATGCATTTGGAACTTAATTGTGAAATACAGTGTAAGATACTGTCTAAACCTAATTCTATCAAATTGCCCTTCAGGTTTCCCAACAGTTCTTGTCAAAAGGGGAGTCGTATTTCCCAGTAATTCATGTTTTTGGTTTTATCAAAACTGGACCTTTTCATTTGCTACTTATTCTTTTTTTAAAATCTATTCCACTGATTTACTTGTCCATCTTATAATGGGTACCAGATTGTTTTATTATGTCTTCCCTTATAGGGGACAGATAGCTTTAATTCTGGTCATGTTACAATGCCTTCGTTCCTTTTAGATATTTTGCTCTCCAATTGCTTTTGAGCTATTTTGTCTAGTTCTATTTAAAATCACCTTAGTAGCTTTAATAGTATAGCCTTAAATCTAAAAATTAATTTATGCAGTATCATTTTTATGTTTACATGGTGCAAACATGAGCACTGAAAAAATTTCTCATTGGTCTTCCTCTAGTTCAGTAAAGGCTGTTTTGTATTAGTATTTAAATAAGTTCTCCATGTGTCTCTGAAGGTTAACCTCCAGATAGTTTGTGCATTTTATAGTTAATTTGAATGGAATTTCTATTATCATCATTTCCTCTCGATTCTCTTGTACAGTATAGAAATGGTTTTTTTTGGTTAGGCAATGGGGTTAAGTGACTTGCCCAGAGTCACACAGCTAGTTAAGTGTTAATGTGTCTGAGGCCACATTTGAAGTCAGGTCCTCCTGAATCCAGGGCTGGTGCTCTATTCACTGTGCCACCTAGCTGCCCCTACAGTATAGAAATGTTAAGGATTTTTGTGGATACCTTTTGTGTCCTATTATTTTACTGAAGCTATAAGTCATCTCTGTTCATTGATTCTTTGGGGGTTTTATAAGTAAAGCATTATGTCACTTGCAAACATGGATCATTTTATCTCCTCTGCCAATCTGTAAACTTTTCATTTCTTTCTTGTCTAATGGCTAAATCTAGCTTTCCTAAATCCTTATCAAATACTAGTTGGGAGAACAAACATCTTTGATTTAGTCCTATTTGTACTAGGAAAGCCTTCAGTTTTTCTCTATTGTACGTAATACTAGCTCTTGGATTTGCACATATACTTTTAAAAATTAATTTTATTGACATCTTCTGCTTTTACATCACGCAAATTTTCCCCATACCTCTCTATCTTTCTGTCCCAGAGAGTCATCCATTATAACAAAGAATTTAAAAAAAAAAAAGAAAAAGAGGACAAGAAACCTCCCCCCGCAAAATTGATTAATGCAGCGCAAAATCAGACAATATACACAATGTTTCATACCACATCTAGTTCTGCAAAATAAGGAGAGGTATCTCTTCTGGAGGACTAAAATTTATAAGTATAATAATACTAAAGGGCAAAACCCAACTCCTACTAGATAGGTGGTCAATGGATGTGAATGAAATTCACAAAAGAGGAAAACACTATAAATTATCACCTCACCAAAAATGCTCAAACTCACTAGCACAAAGAGAAACTTTCAGGTACCATTTAACACCAATAAAAAATGGCAAAAATAGCTTAAAATGATAAAAACTCAATGATGGCAGGGATATGGAAGAACAAATATACAAACTACAGGATGAATTTTAAAGTAGTGGAATCTTTTAAAAAGATCAATCTGGTAGGGAACTGCAAGACATACAAAAGCAATCATACTCTTATTCCACTAATCCCATTATTAGGAATATACCCAGATATTACAGGTGAGAAAAAACTGTGTATTCAACTAGCTGTTAATGGAGCAAAAAAAAAAAAAAAAAAGGCACCTGAAATGTCCAACTCTTAGAGAATGACAGAATAATAAATAGCAATGTTATAGAATTTTGATTTGCTTATATTATGTTATGGAATACGAGTTGTTGTTTGTCCTTCATTCTCAAAGAGGACCATGACATCCTGAAAGTGATGCCATGATTTGCACTTGAATTGGTTTTAAGTGAGGGAGGGCTGTGCAAAGTCACCAGCCTCACTTTCTCCTCTAGAGCTATCTGGGTCCAGTGGCAAGATATAGATCAAGGTGACTGGAGATGGCCTCCTCTGAATCACTGGGGATATAAAGAAAGGCAAAAACAAAATTCAACTAGGGGGCACAGTGGATAGAATGCTGGGCCTGGAATCAGGAAGACCTGAATTCAAATCCTGCCTCAGACACTTACTAGCTGTGTGACCCTGAGCAAATCACTTTCCTGCTCTGTCAACTGAGCAGGAGAAGGAAATGGCAAACCACTGCAGTATCTTTGCCAAGAAAACCCCAAATGGGGGTCACAAAGAGTCAGACACAACTGAAAAGACTGAACAACAACAACAAAGACAACAAAGAAGCATACATATTAATGTGGGAGACAACAAATAATAATTAAGTTCCTGTAAGATGTATATGTATGTCTATATATGTACATACATACATACATACATACATACATATATATACACATACTTACATACATACACACACACATATGGAGAAAGAATAGATCAAGGTGGTTGTTGGTGTTGCTGGTCCTTTGTTATTGAAGAGGACCATGACATCAGGAAGGTGACGTCATGACTTGCAGTGGATTGGATTTAAGTTAGGGAGGACTGTGCAAGGTCACCAGCCTCATTTTCTCCTCTGGAGCCATCTGGGTCCAGTGGCAAGATGGCCCCACTATGAAAAACACAGTTAAAATTAAAAAAAAAAAATTAGGACTAGAAAGAAACTTGAAAAGATCTATCTGAAACATGTAAAGCAAAGAATGCAAAGTCAGAAAGATAGTTGACTATGAACACAATTACACAAATTCCAAAGTGTTTACATAAATATATAAGAAGGAATGGGGTGTCAAAGGTGATATGGAAAAAATAAATGATTTGTTGTAACATTTTTACATAACAAAATTCTTGTATTCAAACACCAATAATTGTTAAGTTGTATTTTTGTTAAAGTTAGTTATGTTTACAAGGAATTAAAAATAAGATATATTAGAAACCTGATGAAACATTTTGTTACAGTTATGTTCACAAAGATAAGATTACTATTAAAACCTGATTAAACATTTCAATAAGGTTTATAGTTATGTTCATAAAGAGTTATTTAAAAATAAGATTATAATATAAACCTGATGAAAATGAAACACCTTGTTAATGTTTAGGAATAGTCATAAGAAATTGTCTAAAAATAAAATTATATTATAAACTCGATGAAATGGAAACGATCAGTGCTTAATCAATGTTGCTAGAAAAAAAGCTTAGATATATACTTCATCTCATACAACACAGCAAATGCAAGACCAATTAATTTTATATGCATACATACACACACACATCTATGTAACAAAAAGATAGCTGCAGCTTCTAGACCAGTATCTGTCTCTACAGAACTGAGACATTTTATGAAGAGCTCAATGAGAAATTTCATATTAAATCATACACTTAAAGACAGTAACCAGTACAAAAGTGGCCATAAGAAAGGATAATAATAGCTAATATTTATATAACATTTACTATGTACCAGGTACTGTGCACTTTATAAATTGATATCATTTGATCCTCACAACAACCCTGGGAGGTAGGTGCTATTATTATCCCCATTTTACAGATGAAGAAACTGAGGCAGATAGAGGTTAAGCGACTTGCCCAGGGTCACAAAGGTAGACTACATAATAAGTGTCTGCAGCCAAATTTTAATTGGGTCTTCCTGACTCCAAACCCAGTACTCTGTGCACTAAACCGCCTGGGATGGTAAAAAATGTTGGAAAATATAGTTCAGGAGCAGTAATAATAATAATAATAAACAACAACAAAAATAATATGGAGCAACAGTGAGCCTTTCAGAGGCTGGAGGGGAGGATCTGTCAAATCCCCCTTTGTAGGTCAGACAGGCAATGCCTGGTGGGGGCTGGGGAGGGAGATGGAGAGGGCCATGCCCTCTGGGGAGGTGGGAGGGAACAAAGCATCACTCACGTGGGCCCCCCCCCCCCCCGCAAGTCTCAGAGCCCAGTGGGGGTGGGTGGGAGGTGGCACCACCCGCTGGGGAGGGGACAAAGCGTCATTCGCGTATCCCTGTCCTCCCCCTACTCCAGACTCCAGGTCCAGTGGTGGTGAGGGAGGGGGATGGAGATGGCCCTGCCCCTGAGGAGAAGTGGGAGGGGACGGTGCATCACTCAAGTGCCCCCCCTCAGGTCTCAGGGCCCAGTGGGGGGTTAACCCCGCCCCTGGGGAGGAGGGAGAGGTGATGCATGCTCCCTCTCAGGTCTAGGGGCCCAGGGGGGTGGCCCTGCCTCCGGGGGGAGCGGGGGGGGGCGATACGTCACTCCCCTCCCCCCCCCCGGGCCCCGGGCCCAGGGGGGGGGGGTGGGGAGGTGGCACCACCCGCTGGGGAGGGGACAAACCGTCATTCACATGTCCCTGTCCTCCCCCCACCCCAGTCTCCAGGTCTAGTGGTGGTGAGGGGTGACACCGCCCCTGGGGGGAGGGGGGAGGGATGATGCGTCACTCACGTGCCCCCTCTCAGATCTCGGGGCCCAGTGGGGGGGTGGCCCCGCCCCCGGGAAGGAGGGGGAGGGCACGGTATGTCACTCACGTGCCCCCCTCAGGTCTCAGGGCCCAGTGGGGGGTGGCCCCGCCCCTGGGGGGGCAGGGGGAGGGGACGATGCGTCACTCACGTGGGGAGGGCCCTGCGTCCAGCCGCCGCTCACGCCCTCCGACCCCTCGGCTCTCCCCGCTGTGGCGAGGCCGGAGTCCCGACCAGCCAGACCTGGGGAGGAGATGCGGGTTACGCGGGAGGCCGGTGCTGCCCTTGGGCCAGGGGACCAGCCCGACCCCCCGGCCCCTTCCCACCTTGTCCCCCAGACGGAGGAGGGTCCCTCTGGAGACACTGACTCTGCACCAGCTGCAGCTCCAGCTCCAGACCCGCCCCGGGCCCGGCTCCCTCCATCGAGGGGTCATCGAGGCGGGCCGGGAAGGGGTTGCGGAGGCCATCGGGCGCCCCTTCTCATCGTACAGAGGAGGCAGCTGAGGCCCAGAGAGGGTATTGGCCGACTCGGGGTCACACAGCATCAGGGCCGGGGTCAACCCGTCGCCTCCGCCCCTCGGCGGCCTGGCCCCTCCCCGGCGCGTGACGCCGCCCTTCAGTCCTCGGGGAGCGGATGCCTCCGTCGCCGGCCGAGCAGGGGGGCTGCGGTCACATCCACAAGCTGGAAGGCCCGCCCCCACGCGCGGGCGCACTGCGCATGCTCCCCTCCCCCGCCCAAAGGGAGGCCCAGGACTCATACTGCGAGGGCGGGGGGCGGGGCGAAAGCTCTTGAGGGATTCTGGGAAATGAAGTCCCTAGCATACATTTACCATTAAGCTCTTACCATATTCCGTGTTAAGCACCGGTTATATAAAGTAGGGGAAGAGCACGGTCCCTCTACTCAAAGAGCTCACATCCTAGTGGGAGAAAATATTCAAATAACTGTCTCGGTTTCCTCATCAGTAAAATGAGGAACATAATAATAGCGCCTACTTCCCAGGGTTGTTCTGGGGATCTAATGAGAAATGTAAAGTGCTTTGCAAAACTTGAAGTGCTATGTAAATGTATACCACTACTACTTCTCAGCTACGCAGTCCTGTGTGACTCTTCCAGAACCCATTTGGGGTCTTCTTGGCAAAGATACTGGAGTGGTTTGCCATTTCTTTCTCCAGCTCATTTTACAGATGAGGAAGCTGAGGCAGAGTTACGAGACTTGCCCAGGGCCGTACAGCTAGTAAGTATCTGAGGCTGGATTTGAATTGGTGAAGATGAGTGTACCTGACCGGGGCTCTATGCACTATGGCGCCCCCTAGCAGCCCTAAATTTTAGTGGCTTCCACTTACCTGCAGGATCAAATAAAGCCCCGTCTGGTGTTCCAAACCCTTCCTCACATGTTCCGCCTACCTCCTTTTCAGTCACATGTTTTTTGCGCTCACATGTTACCACGTTCTCTGTGATCCAGTGACAATGGCCTCCTGGCTATTCATTTTATCTGGTAACTGGAGATTTTTGCTGGCACTCCCCCATGGACCTAATGCTCACCCTCCTTATCTGGGCTCCTGGCTTTCCTAGTGTCCTTCAGGTCCCTGCTAAAATCTGGCCTTCTACAGGAAGCCATTCCCGATTCCTCTTAATGCTAGTGCCTTCACTGTTGATTATCAAGGACATGGTTTGTTTGTACATAGTTATTTGTGTTTTGTCTTCCCCTTCAAGATATGAGTTCTTACAGGACAAGGATGATCTTTTACTCTTCATATCCCCAGCACTTAGCACATAGTGGGTGCTTAATTATTTAGTATTAATTATTAACTATTTTAACTTATTCACTGTTTTATTTATTTACTCACTGATATAGCAGGGAGAAGGTCTCTGTTTTCTCCAGGAGAACACTTGAGAGGAGTGGTCTAGGAAGGAGCTGAGTATTGACTGCTATTTTGGAACATTCACCCCCCACACCACACTTCAACATAATATGATCTTTCTCTCATTCAAGCTTCCTACAAATGTCACCTCCCTTGTCTTTGGGTAGAGATACATGTTGGAGGGCATGGGGGAACTATGCCAAGTTTGGACATATCTCTCTTCAGGCACGAAATGCTTAGATATCAGGATAATGTTAAATAAAATGGTTTCTGGCAAACTTGTGCCTAAAATTCAGAGTACAGTATTGCTCTTTTTTTTCCTGAAGGCATGAAAATTCAGATGTAGCTTAGAATGTTTACCCATAAAGGTGATTGATCTAAACCAGGGGTGGGGAACCTTCAGCCTTGAGGACACATGTGGCCCTCTAGGGCCTCAGGAATCCAAATTCAGTCAAAGCGCTGCACTTGAGGACCTAGAGGGCCACAGGTTCCCCACCCCTGATCTAAACCTTGTGGGATGTGATTAAGGGTCTAAGATATTACAATAGTTTAGCTGCATAGATTCAGAATTAGTTGAATGACCTAACTCCAAGAGTGATAACTAGTTGATGTCAACTTTGAGTGAGGGGCATCTGGTGGAATACCAGGTGCTGTCTCTGGTCATCTTCTATTCAATAATTTCATCTATGTCTTAGATGTTTATAAGAATGGCATTATGTAATAGGCCAGACCCGGCTGGGCAACCCAGGTTGAAAATTCAGAGAGGAAGTGCTAACAAAGCATCTTAATTAAGAACAGGACCTTTATTCATTCAGCCTCCTGTGGTCCTCCTGTGGTCAGAAACCTAAGGGAGGTTCTCCAACTTCTTATATCCTGTCATGTCTTTGTGCTCAGACAACCAGGAAGCAAGGTCAAGGTCCAAGATTTAAATCTCCAATTAAATCTCAAGGGCAGTTTCAACACCTCTGAGAAAAAAACTAGCTTAATCTTCGAGGGCTAGAGTGATTTGAAGTTGAGGAGAGGTCAGTTGATTACTCTTATTAGGGTGAAGGGAATATGCATTTATTAAGCACCTACTATGTGCTTAGCTCTTTAAGCTCTTCCCTCCTACATACTTATTGTCCATAGCAAAATAATTGTAGTCTATTTGCCGTATTTGTCCTGTCCCCCAATTCTAAAAAGTTCATTGGGATTCTGGGAAGCTAAAGCACTGTTCTTTCCATTGTCTTCTCCTGTTCCTTGGGGTACAGATTTTCAATAAAATCCACATGGTACAGTTCTTAACAATCTTCTGAAAGCCACATAGAGTCCCAAGCACTTCACTCAAAACAGTTCTTGGATCATATAATTAAGTCCCTAAATAAAAGGTTATATCATTTCAACCAACAATATTTTACAATGTTTAACCACCTGTTTAGTATTTATAATGGCCTGTTTCAACCCAAACAACTGAAAATAAAAATTGACTGTGTCCATAAGTTAACCCTTTGCATTAAGGATATGGTTCTTGAAGACCCAGAAAACATTTAGTTGATAAATAAGGGCAGATAGTTAGATTTTCCTTGTGTTGGTGATTCAACTTTGCCAAGGTAATGAGAAAGAATCATAGGATACTGCCCCTTGAAGTATCTTTATTCTCCATCTTGACACCCTTAAACATCTACTGAGCTAATCTCCCCAAGATGGTGGAAGCCCTAACCCTATTCTATTAAGAGGCCTTGTGGTATGCAGCCAGAAGTACAACAACATTGTGGGGGTGAGGTGTGCAGAGCTGCTATATGAGGGTAGCAGGTTCCTTCTTCCTCTTCATTGCCCTTCTTCAACTTCAGGTATGAGGTTATTCCAATTCAGTTCTCATTACGTTAAATGTTCTGAGCCAGGCCGCACTCAGGCAGGTCTAGTGGCTCAAGCTTAGGATCAGAATGAAAGAGGCATCGAAGAACCATAATGTTTTACAAAAGGAAGTTTAATTAATAATATCACGGAATGGCATTTAAGGAAGATTCAGCATTGTTCAGTTTCCTTCCTCTCCACATGGAGATCTGCCTGATCACTGTAGAATCCTTCAAGCCTTGAGAAACCAACTCTTTTGTGCACAGGGCTTTTTATGCCTTACATCAGTGGTGTCAAATAAAAATGAGACTACTAACCCATACATAAGGATCCCATAGGTTGCATACTGACTTAGAAAATGACAGATTAATAGGATCTATGTTTAACTGTATTTTGATTTATTTTGTTAAATATTTCCCAATTGCATTTTAATCTGGTTCACTTAGGAATGTCCCAGATGGACTGCATGACTGACACCTCTGCCTTAGGTGACCAGTAAGCTGTCATAACAGTTTGAGAGGTTGTCCCCTGGAGCAATTTAAGTCTCAAGAACAGTTTCTTTGCCTTTTTAGAAGAAAAGGTAGCTTAGCATAAATGGCTTAGATGTTACTCCTGTCTTGGGCTCATTATGCCCCCACCCAAAGTTGACCCATCTCTTGGAAATGGTGTATGTCTATGTTTCTCCAAGCTTGGGTACATTCATAGAAATTCTTACTAGTACCTTATGTGCTTCAAAGAGAGAATTGGTGCAGAAGGTTTTCCCACATTCATCACATTTATATGGCTTCTCTGTGGCAAGAATTTTTTGATGTCTAGATAGCTGTTTATTACTTATGAAAGCTTTCCCACATTCATTACATTTATAGGGCTTCTCTCCTGTATGGATTCTTTGATGTCGTGATAGCTTTTGGTTACTGATGAAAGCTTTCCCACATTTGTTACATCTAAAAGGCTTCTCTCCAGTATGTATTCTTTGATGTTCAAGTTTATAGCTATTACTACTGAAGGCTTTCCCACATTCATTACATTTATAAGGCTCCTCTCCAGTATGAATTCTTTCATGTTGAATTAAGTACCTATTACTACTGAAGACTTTTCCACATTCATTGCATTTATATGGCTTCTCTCCAGTATGGATTCTTCGATGTTGAATTAAATACCTATTACTGCTGAAGGCTTTCCCACATTCATTACATTTGTAGGGTTTCTCTCCTGTATGGGTTTTTTGATGTTGAAGTAGATATCTGTTACTGCTGAAGGCTTTTCCACATTTACTACATTCAAAGGGCTTCTCACCTGTATGAATCATCATATGTTTTTCAAGGCTGCCTTTCTCCCTGAAGCCTCTTCTACATTCATTACATTTACAAGGTTTTTCTCCAGTACGAATTTTTTTATGTTTTCCTAAGTAATGTTTATTGTGGAAGGCTTTGCCACATACATTGCATTCACAGGGCTTCTTTCCAGAATGAATTATCTTATGTATTTCAAGATTTTGCTTAGCGTTAAAGCCTTTTCCACATTTATTACATACATATGGTTTTTTTCTATTGTGAATTTTTTTACATTTCTCACCACTGTGAATTCTCTGATATTTAAAGAGATTTCCCTTTTGGCTGAATGATTTTCTACATTCATCACATTCAAATGGTTTCTCTCCTGTATGAATTCTCTTATGTTTATAGAGGTTCCCCTTTTGGCTGAAGGATTTTTCACATTCATTACATTCAAATGGTTTCTCTCTAGTATGAATTCTTTGATGTTGAGATAAGATTTGATTACTGTTAAAAGTTTTTCCACATTCATTACATTTAAATGGCTTCTTCCCAGTATGACTTAATTGATGTGCAGTTAGGTTTTGTTTACTGCTAAAGTTTTTTCCACATTCATTACATTCAAATAGTTTCTCTTCAGTATGAATTCTTTGATGTACAGGATGGCATGAATTGATACTGAAGGCTCTGCCAAATTCATTATGTTTAGGGTGTTTTCCTTGAGTATATATTCCATGGTAATAAATAAAGTTTGAGTGGTCAGTAAAGGGTTTCTTGCCTTTCTTATAAAGTTTCTCACCTATGTCAATTCCATTATATTCACTTAAGTCTGAAAAGTATTTGAAGTTGACTTTGGGAGCTCCGTGTTGTGCAGCAAGGACTGACTTCTGACTGCCCTTTTGTCCAACTGCATTACATTTCTGAGGAAACTCTGGAGAGGGAAAAAAAATCAATATTCAATACTAACATCTAGATTCTATCTCCTTTATCAAGGAGAATGACCATAAATCTGAAACAGGTGGAAAAAATCCCAACATTTTAAAAGTAGAAACTGAAGCCCAAGTTAACTGGGGAGAGAGGAACAGGACACTTAATAGCCCAGGACTTCATAAATAGCTGAATTATCAGAATGAACCAACATATTAATTCTGAAAAATAGATACTGTTAAATCCGAACTCAGTCTTGGCAAAAGCTTGCCATCAAACAGATAGCTAGAGCATTAGAAAAGAAAGTGATTATCCCTAAGCTCTAGTACTGATTTAACAGAAACGGATCATATAAAACAAAGCTTATTATTTATAAAATTTATGAATAGGAATACGAAGGATGGGAAGAGTCGAGATCTAGCTTTCAAAAATGCATATGACAAAACCTTTCAAGCTGTCTTTGCCGACAAGATGAAGAAATGTGCACTGAGTTCATGGCCAGTTAAAAAAATCTTATGAAAAATATTCTGGAATAAAGAATTTTGTCCATCTGGATTATATTCTCTAGTTTCATGCCTTAGGGATTCTCCTCAGCCTTATTCCATTCAACAATTTTGGCAATATCCTGGATAAAATCACAGAAGGCACTTTTTCATCTTCTGATAATGACACAAAAGTACATAAGGATACCTGTTAGATATAAACTAAATGAAGACATTTTTTAAATATTTCATTAGGCTGGAGAAATAAGCCAAGACAAACTTTGAAATTTAACATAGATAAATGTGAAGTCCTGCAGACAGGGTTAAAATACTAACTACTCAGGTATAGAAGATTTGATTAGGCAACAGATCATGTTAGACAGCTAGGTGGTTTGTTATGAAAATCAAATGAGATAAAGCACTTTTCAAGTCTTAAAAGTACCATATAAATATGACGTGTTATTATTTCACAGAGGCATAATATAGTAGGGATAAGAATTCCAACTATCTGGATTTCTGCTGGTGTTCTCACTCTGCCAAAAGCAGAGCAGCTAAACTGGGGGTTGGCAGATGGGGATGGGGAGTGCTAAACTGATGTGCAAAGTCACTGACTTGTGCAGAGTCAATCTGAGTGACCCTGAGTTTAAAAACCTTGCTTAGACTTTGGGTAATGCACAACCAGCCTGCAGGGGATGGTGGTCCAGAAAGTATCCTTGGGCATGCACACCAATCCCATCTTCCTATGGTACTGTAAGGGGGAGGAGCTAAAGCGGCTTTAATCCCATGTCCTCACAGAAAAAATGCACCAAACAGGACTATCTTATCCTAACATGGAAGTTGTTTACTCCTGTCTATAAAAAGCAGTATGCAGGCAGTTTGAATCCAGCAGCTACACTCAACTGCAAGCTATCTTGGTGTGCCAATAAACTCCTTTGTCTTATTTTCTGAGTTTGCCTTACTGACCAGGGCAAGGCCCGAACCAAGATTTGCTGAAATGCCGAAAGTCTGGCTTTGAGTCCCTGGTATTACTGGCTAAGGGATCGTGGGTAAGTAAAAATCTCACCGAGTCTCACTCAGACTCTTCATCTATAAAGTAGGGATGATATTATTTTCACTTCCCACCTCATAGGCTGGAAACACAGTTTGTAAACCATATAATGTTATAGGTATATAAGCCACTGGTAGTAATACATTTATATATATATACACACACACACACACACACACACACACGTATATATGCATATATATATATATATATAAATCTATAAATATGGGAAGCCATCAACTATAGAACAACAGGAATAGAAGATGAATTGTAGAATTTCAAGAAAGGAAAGGAACCAGAGAAAATGGAGGAAGAGGATGTAGATTGCATGTTTATGAGGTTTAGAAGTGAATGGAGATGTGATGGAAGGCAGATAAAACAAGCGAGAGGGACAACGAAAGGTTTGTTCTTTTAAATATGAGTCAGACTTATCTCTATCTGAAAGCAGAAGGAAAAAAGCCTTAGAAAAGGGAGGGACTACAGCTGCAAGAAGACTGAAAAATAATAAGAAAGGATATAGTACAGGTAGAAGAATTAGCATCAGAAAAAAACCAAACATCTATTTCTCTGAGGCTGGAGGGAAATGTGAGGTCAGGACATTGAGGACAGTGATTTTTCAGGGGAAAGATGAGGAAGTAGCTCCAGAGGGATGGTCAGAAATGTCTCCCTATGGCTCAGGGCCCTTTAAGAAGGAGTACCACCCCAACGATTCAAGGTGAGGCTCCATACTGGCTTGACAGGCTGGGGTGATACTTGCAATCATCTAACAGAATGCTGCCTCAAGGGGCACTCACCTAGGTAAGGGCTTCTTGGAGTTTCTTTCTCGGGAAGTAGTGCTTCTCTTTTCTCCAACTGGAAGAGGACATCTCCCTGGGAAACTGGAAGCCCTGCTCATGGGAAAAATAATTGAAAAATTGCTGAGAATGGAAAGACCTCAGAGTTCAGTCTTGGCCATATTCTCTTTGGGGCATAGAAGGCATGCTAGAAAGGACCTCTGAAGGATACTCTGTATTGCATTCTGTAGACAAGTGTCAGGGTTTGAATTAGACTGAAAGAAAATGATTTCATTTTAACACACTTTCTACTATGAAAATGGAAACTTCATGTCTTGAAGCAGTTATACTAGGACTTTAGCACAGAACTGAATATGCATAGGAAAGAGGAAGCAGAAATAACACCAAAGGATTTAGGGATCTTTCTACATTATAGGCATTGATGGCAATATGCCTTCATGTGAAATTAAAACTCCGTGAAACGTTTCAGCCATCCCATAACCTGTAAAAAGTGAGAATGCCAAGAAATCCCCATGGCCAGATGGTTCAGGAGAGAAAAGCCATCCTTACCCAGGGAGACAAAATTCTCATAGTTCTCCAGCATCACATCCCTGAACAAGTCCTTCTGAGCTGGTTCCAACAAACCCCATTCCTCCTGGGTGAAATCCACAGCCACATCTTGAAATGTCAGTATTGTCTGAAATATCAAAAAAATTCCTTCTCACACAGGGACATTCCTCTTATGGAACACGAATGAATGAAGAAGCATTTGTTAAGAGCTTATTATGCGCCAAGCACTATGCTAAGTGCTGGGGATGCAAAAAACAAAAGCAAAGACAGTCCCTCCCCTCAGGAAGCTTACCTTCTAATAGCAGAAGACAACACATGCAGAGGAGAGATGGTCACAGAGGTTTGGAGAGTTACAGGAATGGTGAGTGGAGACACACAGGAGCAGGTGGATGCGTCCATTCCACGAGCAGTGACGGAAAAGATCTGATTAGAGTCTAAGAAGTGGCAAGGAGGGGAGCAGGCCTGTGTGTGGCAGTGAGGCCGCTAGCAAGATGACCAGGGAGTGAAGGGAGATACTGGCTGCGATGTAGGAGGCTACAGCATACACTAATGGTGATAGCACAGGTCTGTCCTCCGGGGCAGTTTCTGCTCAAGCTGCTCTCAAGTTGGTCAGGAAGTTAGGAGACATGAAGTTGGTATTACGAGGAGAGAATGATTTTCAAGGGTTTGGAGCACCCCATGTCGAGGATTTCTTGAGGATTTATTTACCATCTTCCTCCCTTTATACTCACTATATTGTAAACAACTTTATTACTCAAGGTCAGCCTTACAAATCAGTTCCAGCACTTAGACTCAAGTTAAATGTGCCCTTCACACTTCAAAATCACACTTCTTTCTACGGACATCAATCACTCTTCATGACTGAGCACCCCTTCTAGGGCAGTATTATTCAGATAAATGGAAGATTAAAATACACATCTTCCCTGATGCCATCTCTACTTAATATGAAATTACTCTCTCGAAAGCTGCTGCTTCCTTTATTCCAGATACATCTTGTTCCTGAGGAAGACAGTTTGGACGTGCTCCCCTTTCTCCAAGTGATCCCATCAGTTCACATGAGTTTCATTATCATCACAAAGCTGAAGATTCCCATAATCTGTAGACCCAGGCCAGATCTCTTTTCCTCATCTCCAGTCTTGCAACATCAGCTGCTTATTGGACATTTCAAACAAGATGCCTTATGTGCATCTCAAACTCATTATATCCAAAATAGAATTTATTCTTATTTTCCCCAAACTCAACCCTCTTCTCTACTTGCCGGTTTCTATTTAAGGCACCACACAGAGGCAGCTAGGAGTCTCAGGCAATAGAACACTGGGTCTGGAGGCAGGAAGACCTGAATTCAAATATGGCCTCAAACATTTACTAGCTGTGGAGAAGTCACTTCACCTCTGCCAGCCTGAGTTTCCTCAACTGAAAAATGAGGCTAAGAGAACCTACTTCCCAGGGTTGTTGTGCGATAATATTTGTAAGGTATTTAGCACCATGCCTGGTGAGTAGTAGGGACTTAATAAATCCTTGTTTCCTCCCCATTCCCCCAATCATTCTGGCCTGTAACTTCAGTGTTATCCTGGACTCCTAGACTCACTGTCATTCACTCTGCATAGTTAAATAACTACCAAATCTTGTTATTTCTACCTCTATAGCATCTCACACACAACTACCCTGATTGAGGCCTTCATCGCCTCTAGCCTGTACAATTACCATACCCTCTTAACTGTTCCTCCATGTGACATCTGAAGTACTTCTCAACCTTTTTAAGCTCATATATCCCCTCCCTCCCCCATACCCCACAGTCTGGCCACACCAGCCTTCTGACTGTTCCTCATCTTCTGTTTCTTTGTCTTCGTATTGACCATCCCTCACACCTGGAAGGCCTTTCCTGATCTCCCCAGCTGCAAATGCCTTCCTCTGATATTATTATTTGTATCTACTTTGTCCATACCATACATATACCATGTATATTGTCTTTACCTTGAAGGTACAGAGTGGTTTATTTCTGTGCTTGCATTCCCAGGACATAGCATAGTCTCTGGCACATAGAAAGGCTTCATAAATCACATAATGACAGAATTTGACAGTTGAAAGGGTCTTTAGCAGCCATCTACTCCAACCTACACATGAAAGAAATCTCCACTATAACCTTCATGACAAATGATCATCCAAACCTACTGCTGTTGACTGAGTGATGAATAGCCACCTTCTTTTCTAGTCACTTTTTTTAATGACATCTTTTTTGCCATTTCTTGCAGATGAGCACAAGTCAAGATGTCACTTGTAATGTCATTTATCCTCTTTGAAAATGAAGGACGATACAGTGGATAGAGCTCTGGCCTTGGAGTCAGGAAGACCTGAATTCAAATCCAGTCTCAGACACATGACACTTACTAGCTGTGTGACCCTGAGCAAGTCACTTAACCCCAGTGCCTCACCAAAAAAAAAAAAGAAGCAAAAAAAGAAGACGAAGGATGAACAACTCAATAATTCAAATGAGGCTTCTTTGACTTTTATGTTTCAGATCCACCACATGCCTGACCACTATCCTTCGGGCACCTACCGTTTGATTCTTTGGAGAGCCTAGTATCAGCTAACTAGCAATAATAAAAATGTGTTATTCTGTCAGAAACAGCTTGGGCTCCATTATTAAGCATTTATAAGCTCCTGCTTATTCCGTGCTGGATACTGTACCAGGTGCTAGGGATACAAAAACAAAAACATAATACCATCTGTCCTCAAGGGGTTTATATTCTATCAGAAGAAATAGCACATATACCTATAGGAACATACAACATATATACCAGGCAATTTCAAGGGGGGAAACCCTAGTAGTTAAAGGATAAGGAATGACCCATGTAGAAGATGGCATTTAAGTAGGGCTCTGAAGAAAAACAGATTCAAATAAGCATAAAGAGAGAGTGCATTCCAGACAGAGGGGACAGCCAGCCTGTGCTAAAGTATCAAGATAAAAGGTGAACTCACAGCAAGGCTTCTGTAATTTCTAAAAGGCAATCAAGCACACTCTCTTCCTCCTATTCAGTTCTGGGTCTGGCTCATTGTCCATTTACAGAACAGAACCTGTCTTAGAAATGTGTACTGGTAGACCTCCTAACCAAATATGTGTCATACTTCTAACAGTGGCATCCATCATGCATTTGCTTTTCCATATAAGAATAGAGAGGTCAATCTCCTGAGTGGTAGCCAAACCAAGAAGGACGTGTGCAGTGTTATCAACTATACCAACACTAACCATCTGGAGAAAGCCCCTCTTCCATAATACACTAAAAGGCAAAAGTTTTAATTTTTGCTTTATAAACTTTTGCTTACAGCCAAAAATAACTTGCCCTATAAGACTTAATCTAATATTATAGAGGAAAATGAATGTTTATTGAATAGAAGGATTTCAAACATTGAAACATGAAAAGGTCAAAGCTGAGTAGAAACTGAATTACAAACATAGGAGTCAAGAGACACATAGAAAGGTAACAACATTTCACCACTAGGAGGAGCTCAATGACGATAAGTACTTACATTCTATTTTAACATGAGAAGAAAGAAGTAACTTGGAGACCAGTTAAGGGTCACAGAAGGAGTTCAGTAAGACAAAAGAGGATTGGGATGGTATGTTCTGTGTTGATGGTCCTTAGAAGAGGGGAGAAATTAAAAGAGAGTGAAAAAATACACCAGGGAAGAAATGAGAGACAAAATGTGATATCTCTTGTACGTTTCATCATGAGGGTGTATGAGGAGAAGAGGGAGGAGGAACAGGCATTACATGGACTTCACTCTTACCTGAACCAGTCAAAGGAAGGTTGAACACACATTCACAGTTTGGATTAGTAATAACATTAAATTCAAAAGCGAAATAGGCAACCAAGGGGTTATTGGTTGGAGTATTTTTTGACTCTCTTTCCCTCCTTATTTTGGCAAGTGCTTTACATCTGTTAAACTTCTATAGGAAATGGTGACAGTCCATGTTGCCATCCTTTCCTTTATCCATGACCCATTTTTAGCATCTATAGGATGAAACACATTCAATGATTCAAAAGCTTATTGAATGAGTAATTTAATAAATGAACTATCTCCAAGATATCATTGAAACTTCTCACACTAGTGTTAACACCAGCTTCGATAACCTCTTCTACAGTGACTAAGAAAGTGCTACTGTCTCTTTAAGAGGATTTTGGGGTTTCTGGTTAAGGTGAGATGTCATACAGAAGCCCAGCTCTTTCACAAAATGTTCCGTCAAAATGCAAAAAAATGTACCAGATGGAACAATGACAAAGAAAACCAGAGAAATGTCTATCGGTTCCTGGATCTCATCCAGACCTGCACAAAAGACTGCCAGGAGCCTGACATCTACGCAGAGATAAACAAAGGGAAACAGAAGTCACAGTGTCATCCAGGCGGCAGGATCTGAGCCCAGGGCAGAGAGTCTTCTGGGAGGAAAGACATGACAGAAAGGCCTCTGGATACAACTTGGCAATGCGGAGTAGGTGAAGACAAGGGAAAGAAAACTGTTCACACTTCCAGGAAGAAGGTGGCATTTCAGCAGAAAGAGGAGGTTAGGGTTAGGGTTACTCACCTGGTAACCGGCTGGCAGGTGCCCAGTACATGTTGTCCTCCACCTTGATTCTCCCTTCTTGGCCAAGACCAAAGTCTTCACAAGCCAGAACTGGAGGAGAAGAAAGAAGACAAATGGAGGGCTGGTCATTCCTCAGAGAACCTTAACTCACCAGGATGGCATTACTGGTGTACAATCGAGTTCATTGTTTCATTACAGAAGACATCAAACCCACATAAGAAGTCTCATCTTCTTGAAGAAACAAAAGGAAGGGCCGTGAATTTTTGTTCCTAAGATACTGACTCTTTCCTCCTCCTAAGGGGATTTAGGAAACACAGACTGAAATAAAATAATTTTTCCCTATATTCTTCATAATACTAAATAGTCAACTCAAGTTGTTGATGACTTGATCATCCCTGCATTTAATTAAGAAACATATTTCCATTTCTTCTCTCTCCTTACCTGACAGGATATATGATGAATCAATTTACTTAAGTCTTTGGAGAAAGCTTTTTTTAAAAATTAATATATTTTGTTTTAACATTATCCATATTTCCCAGTGTAATTCTCCCTTCTCCCTTTCTGAGTCATCCTTTATAACAAAAAAAGGGGGGTGGCAGAGAATTGAATAAAATGAAGTACCCAACAAATGACTGCAGTCACTCACCAGCAGCATATCTCACTGCCAGATGGGAAGCTGATCACCTCCCTACACCCTCAGCTTAAGGTGACCTCATTACTCTGTACAGATAAGTAACATCACCTTGATAGAAACAAAGATGGAAAAGATGCCCAAGCTCATTGAAAAGAACTTGAAGCAACAGAGTTTTGCTAAGAAATCTTGGTGCTCATAGGACACACAAGTCAGCAGATCAATGGAAATCGACTCCTTAGGAGCTGTAGTGACTGGGCTACTTGTCCATTGCAGAATAATCCCAGACACTGGGAAGTACCCTGTGAAGGCCACTTAATGCCTCCAGTGATGAGCAGGAAGAGAACGACAGGCACCTACCTCAGCGGACTCTGACAGAAAGAGACTGCCTACCAGTTTTTCAGACTGTCTGAACCACAAAAATGGCCCAGGAACAGTGAGAAGACTCAGTGAACTTTCCAGCCAATCCAAATAGAGGGAGCCGATTGAACCCGAGTCAGTATCTTCCCTGTCTAGGATGTCAGCTATAGAGGCTGCATGTAGATATCTCACAGAGCACAGGAACACTGCTCGCCGGACCTGACCCTCCATAAGTTCTGGTTTAGGAATGTAAGATGATGGCTCTGATGAGGGCTGTCAGCAGCTCATACCATCAGCTGATTTAGGTATAGGAGAGCAAGTAAGTCATCAGGTCAAAGGAAGGAAGAAAGGAAGGAAAGAGGGAGGGAAGGAAGTAAGTAAACAAACAAGCATTTATTAAGTACTTACTACACGCACTTTGCTAAGTGCTTTACGAATATCTCATCTGATCCTCACCATAACCCTGGAAGATAATTATTATCATCCCCATTTTACAATTGAGGAAACTGAGGCAGCAGTTAAGTGACTTGCCCAGAGTCACACAGCTATTAAGGGTATGAGGTCAGATTTGATTCAGGTCTCCCTGAGCTCAAGCACCACCTTTAACAGGAAGCCAGCGCCCCCCGCCCCTCCCAAACCATCTTATTAAATATATATTGATGGTAGATACTTCGTACACACAAGCACACTTGCCTGCCCCTTTAGCGGGTAAACTCCTTCTAAGAGCAGGGGTTATTTTATTCTTTGTGTTTGTACACCTGGTGCCCAGCACAGTGCCTGGCACAGTAGGCACTTAATTAAATGCTTTCATGACTTTCTTCCAAGAAGCCAAGGTCACATGCCTGCCATAACGAAGCATTAGAGTAGGATGACCCTGGGAATGAGACTCAGAGAGAGCTCTAACAAGTTAGAAGTGTCGAGGTAGGATTTGAACCCAGGTCTCTCCTGACTCCATTGTCCTTGTTCTTCTTATCGGAGGAGATTGAGTGATTGGGACACAACAGAAAGGGCGTGGTCTGAAGGTGCAGCCACCTCCCCCTGTCCCCAGCTCCAGCTCCTTGGCCCCGCCCCCCGCCCCCGCCCCCCCCCCCCCATCCGCCCCCCGCCCCCCCCTCAGACCCCGCCCCGCTCCACCCCCTCCCCCAGGCAGGGCTCCTGTTCTCTCACCAGGTGCCTCCCACCGCTTAGACTGTCAGCTCCTCTCAGCCCCGCCCCCCCAAGGCCCCCCCCCCTGGGTGGGGGAAGTGGCATCGAGGCCTCCATGGCCCCCCCCCCCCCCCCCCCCCCGCTGGGGCCCGCATCCGACAGAGGAGGAAACTGAGGCCCAGCTCAGGGTTTCGCAGCCAGGAAGAGGTCAGACTGTCCGAGCACCCGCGCTCCCGCCTCTCTCACTCACCTGCTCCCTGCAAATTAAAATAAAGAGTGCGGCTCAAACCCTAATCCAGGACGGTAACAGAGTCTGCTCACAGTGAGCGCTGAACTACGACTCCCAGAATTCATCGGGAACGTGAATGGGGCGGAGCCGGAAGAGTCTGAGAACTGTTCCTCTGGAGAGATGGATTCTGGGAAGTGGAGTCTGGCCCGGTTTAAAATCAAACCAATAACAACAACGACCCTCATTTCGAAGGATTCTGGGAAATGGAGTCCGGAAGTCACTAGTTCATTTTAAGTGTTCCAGGATTGAAAATGTAGATCAGAGGAAAAAGTCATGGAAAATGCGGAGAAATAAGGGGAATCAAAAGTTATCATGGAAAAAGCGACATTTGATTTGGACACAAATTGGGTGGATAGTTAATAGGAAGCTAGTGATGTCATGGTGCCCAGAGCCCCGGTGGCCTGGCAGTAGGAATATGAGTTCAAATCCTGCCTCAAACACTTCCTTAGCTGGGTGACCTTGGGCAAGTCACTTCACCCCAGCCTGCCTCAGTTTCCTCATCTGTAAAATGGATCCCCATCATAGCATCTCCCTCCCAGGGTTGTTGTGAGGATCAAATAAAATAATGATTATTAAGGGCTTAGCATAGTGCTGGGCACATAGTAGGTGCTTAATAAATGCTTATTCCCTTCCCTCCCTTCTCTCACCCAATTAGGAATGGGATAGCTGAACAAATCATGGCATATGGATGCAGTTGATATTATCGTGTTGTGAGAAATTAGGCAAGGGATGGATCCCAAGAAACCAAAGAAGGAATGAAGTGACTCAGAATGAATCAAGCAGAACCAAGGGAAGACTTTATAGGAAAACAGCTAGTGAAATACTTAGGAGGTGTGGTGGATGTGATGACCCATCATGACTCAGAGACTCATGACGACTCAAGCTTTCCTCTTCTGGGACAGAGGTGACAGACCATACGGAGGCCTAGAACAAGACCTTCTTTTTCAGTCACAGCCAAGGTGTTGGTTTATTTCAGACTGTATTTGATACAGGGAAGGGTTTTTATTTTTTTTATGGCATTGCTAGCCAGGACTGGAAGGCTTTCAACAGGATTTGAGTCAACTTTGGCCACCTCTTTGCCATTCTTTGCTCCGTTGTCTTCAACTGGGCTCCAGTGGTGTGATGATACCTGTCTAAGACACTATGCATTTTGATGTGTGCTAGGGGAGTAATGAGGGAGTGATAGTGATACTAAAAAAAGATAGATAGAAAAGCATGTCATGAGTCATTAAAGAAAGAGATGGAGAATTTCTTCTAGAGACACAAATGAGTTGAATGGTGCTGGATTTGCCCTTGGTAAATTTCAAGTATACAAAGGACCCAACAAGTTGTACATAGTGGAGATTCAGAGGTCCATACACAGTTCTTATTTCTTGTGGAACAGGAGCCTGGTTCATGCACACACCCCATCAGCTTGCTCAGATGACATCTCTACATGGAAGATGCTAGGGAGCAGATAATACGAGAGAGAGAGGACACTGAACTTCTTGGAGAATCATGACAATGCCTTGGAGGCTCTGGATATATGGACATACTACAACTTGTTCCGGTTGGGAGGAACCTTTTCCTGTTGGCTGCAGAGCCAATAGAAGCTGTCAGCATCTTCAAAATGGCTTGAATTGACTTTGGCCACCTCTTTACCATTCTTTACTCCATTTTCAGCTGTATTCCGGTGATATGATGGTGTCCAGTGAAAGGCCAAGCTTTAAAGGGGAAGAGCTACCCACACCTAACACAGGCTTACCAGATGCTTGTTGAGATACACTAAATATGATTTTTTTTTAAAAACTTTTTTCTGAAGGTTAAGATGTGTCTCTACTATTGTCCTTAGAAGAAAACAACACATTCCCTCATCCAGCTTCAGGGCAACCACTGGTTCTAAGTGTTATAACTGTATCATGGATCCTATCTGTTTTCCACTGAAGAGAAAGATAAGAAAAGATAACCTTTATCAGTCGTGGAGGATTTTGTCATTTTGATTGCATTCTCTAAGAAATTCCTGGGACCTTTGTATCCTAGGTTGAGGGGGATAATTTAAAGATTTGAAGAGGTAATCATGTACTCCCACCCATTCCCCAACATTTAATAGCACATGCTCTCTGAATAAAGATATGTAGTATTACCTCTGTGCTAATAAAAGGTAAAAAGTAAAATCAATACACAACTTGTGTATAATCTGTTGGAATTTATTGAAATATCTGAAATAGAGTAAGTCAGATCTTGGATGAAAAATGAAGTCAAGGAGTACAAAAACAACCAAGATCCCCTTCCTCTGTAATTTCAGTTAAGGAGTACAATCCTCCCAGACAGTAGAGTTCTTTTTTGTTTTGTTTTGTTTTGTTTTTTTTGTTTTTATTATGACTATCAATCATCCGCAAAAACAAACATTTCAATATACAAAGAACAAAAAAGAAAGTTGTACATGAAACTGAATTTTATGTAAATGTGCTTTGAAAAATGTATATGAAATATATGTATAACAAACTAATAAAATTGCTCTTTTGTGTTGTGTCTTCTCTTTATTTTTTAATGTTTTATTGATGATTTGGGGGGGGTGAACATTTTTATCACTCTCCACTAACTCAGTCCCATTCCACCAAAATTATATTAAAACAAAACAAGTCAACACATTGGCCCTTTCTAAAAATGGGTGACTCATTCCGCAACTCTAGTCCATTGTTATTGTTTTTTATTGTCTAGTCATTTTTCAGTCATGTCTGACTCTTCCTGACCCCATTTGGATTTTCTTGGTAGATATTGGAGTGGTTTTGCCATTTTCTTCTCCAGCTCCTTTTACAGATGTGGAAACTGAGGCAAACACGGTTAAGTGACTTGTCCAGGGTCACACAGTTAGTAAGTATCTGAAGCCAGATTTGAAAATGAATCTTCCTGACTCTAGCCATTTCACCACCTAGCCACCGCTTTACAGAAATAAAGGAAAACAAATAATCGGAGGGATAATAGTTGTTCATGGTTGGGCCTGTAAAGTTTCTGCTCCTGTACCAGCCTTCTCCACGCTAATACAAGTACCAGGATATGTGTGAGGGTCACAAGATGAGTGTTCAGCAGCAGTGCAGTTGGGGCATTTCTGACATCACTCCTTATCAATGATTCCCTTCCCCAAGATGTTAATTGAAAATTTAAGAGCATTAATTATCCCGGGGAAGCAAGCCTGATCTCATTGACAGTCTTTTCTGAGTGCTACCTCGAAAGTGAACATGGGTCAAGAATGAAGACATCCATCTGCATTTCTGCATCCATAATTGGTCTTTGAGGCACCTTGATCTTAGTATACGTGCAAGGCCTTCAGTGGTCTCAGGTATGAGGGCCTATTGCATGTGGGGAAACCTCGGATGGGTGTGTGGCAATATAGAGAACTGGTTGTTATAATTAACACAAAGATGATATGCAATTAGTGACACTGGGGAGTAGAAGTTCTCAGGATGGAGCAACTTCTAAACTTAGCTGGCATCCTAATTTCAGAAACGCTACTGTTAGAGTGGGAGACAAAAAAGCATTTTGCAAAAGTTATAAAAAAAATCTTGCACAATTATGAAGTTTCACTGGTCTGATTTATCTTCTGTTCTATAAGAGGTTCCTTCTAGTTGAAGGTTTTCTGAAAAACATTTTAAAAAATTCTCCACAGTGACAATTGTTCTGTGTACTGAAGGTTAGGCAGCCTGAAGGCTCTCTTTACATGCATTATATTCAAAGGATTTTTCTTTCCAGTATTAAATCTCTTACAGTTCTCAAGGTTTTTATTGTGTTTCAAAGTGTGCCCACACATTTTATTCACAAAAATCATTTAGTTTTTGCTTTCCTTATGAAAGCTAAGGTACAATGTGTCTTGAGTTCTCATGAGGCTTTGATATATTCATAGGATTCTCTCCAGCACCATCAAAAATTCCTTAAGGTTTCCATACTACATGAAAGCTTTCCCATGTGAATTACACTTTAATAAACTTGATTCTCTTAAGTAAGAAATTTCTTGTATGTCTTAAAGTTTTCTTTTGTGAACTATTTTGAGCCCCCCATCACCTGAGAAAGACCTAAAACCTGGATTGGACAATCAGGAGAAGGACATTTTGACCCACTCTGAGCTTAACCTACCATAATGCCTTGCATGCTCTGGTATAACAGAAATGCTTTTCTTTGCTCTCTTAGTGAACTCAAAATGGATGAAGCTGACCAGAGTACTCTTCTCATTATGACTACCAAGGACAAGGCGCCTTGAACTGGACACTATCTTAAATAATGGGATTTTTAAAATGTTTCCTTATGTTATATTATGTCATGTTAATGGTAGAAGAAACATACACATCCTGGAACTATAATTTCAATTGACACTGTGAGAAATGCTAACAGTTTGGTTCCCACAGAACTGACAAGAAAACAGGACAGGGGGAGATTGGTTTATTGGTTTACTGGTTTACACAAATATGTAAACAAGATGAGGGGGAGATTGGTTTTCACAGACTCTATAGAAACAATAAATATTGCATTGCAAACACAGATGTTAAATGGGATGTACAGGAATGTTGGGACAAGTTGGGGGTTAAAGCCAAGGAATCCTATATAACTGCTTGCTCTGCTCCTGTATAGGTGTGAGATTCCAATGAGGGAACACACCCAATTCTCAGGAGAATTGATAATAAAGGTATCTCTTCTCTCACTCCACAACTGTGATTTCATTATGACCCAGCTAACTCTTGTTCTGGGAATTCACCAAGCCCAGTCTTGGGCTGAATTCTGAATTGAGTCTGGGGTTTTTATAACAACACTTTGACACTTCTCTTACCTTATTGAATTTATGTATCTATCCTATTAAGAAATTCCTGTCTCATATTATGGTTTGTAGACTCCTCTCCAATCCATTTTTGAACCCCAACACCTGAGAAAGGCCTAAAACCTGGATTGACCAATCAGGAGAGACATTTCGGCCCACTCTGGGCTTAATCTACCATAATGCCTTGCGTACTCTGGACAAGTATTGCTCTGTTCTCTGAGTGAACTAAGAATGCCCCTCCCTGTGTTAACAGCTGAAGCTGACCAAGAGCATTCTTCTGTTTATGACCGCTAAGGAAATAGTGGGACTTTTCTTATCTTAGAATTTTATGGACACAAACTATGTCATGTCATGTTAATGGTAAAAGAAACACAGATATCTTGCATCTATAATTTCAATTGACACTTTGACATTCTCCTATCTCATGTATTTACAATCTATTCACTTAAGAAATTCCTTTCTCATATCATGGTTAAACATTTGGAGACCATAATTTTGGCTGACATAGGCATCCTGAGCCAGGAAGGGAGGGAGGGGTGAGAGGGAATTGCTCAGAACATATAAAAATCCTCTTTGTCTGTCCATCTGTGGGTTCATTGTGTCACGATGAGCTCCCGTGAGTATCTTTACATGCATATTTTGCAAGCTTTGAGAGAAATAAACACTCACATTCAGACTAATTTTGGAAGTCTTTCTAAGAAGAAACTTAGTAATGGCTGACAGGTTAACACATAGGGAGACTATAATTTTGGTTGATGCAGGCATCCTGAGTTGGGATTGCTCTAAATGTATAAAGTGTCTCTCAGCTTGTTTACCTCTGAGTTCAGAATTATCTTCTGACTCCATGCATGCATGATTCTCTGGCTTAAGGAGAATAAATAATCACGTTATAGCACACATACAGCCTGACACTATTTGTTTCTTGAACAAACCTTTGGTAAGGGGGAACCCCATTCTATTTGTTCTTTGGACAAACCTTTGGTTAAGGGGGAAACTGATTCTGTTTGTTTCTTTGGACCAAACCTTGGGTAAATGGTTGACACTTTCTAGGAGAAGGCTTTACCACATTCATTACTCATAAGGTTCCTGCCCTGTTTGAATTCCATGACTTTTAACTGATAAACTATGCAAAAATTTCTCAAATTCCTTACATTCTAAAGGTCTCTCCATGTTCTCTGAATTTTATTATTGTGTATTAGAGTTTGGGTTCTGAATATAGATTCCTCCTTCTTTATTTCATTTCAAGGATTTCTCCTGAGTACAAATTTTCTCATATGTATTGAGTTTGCTTACGTTTGAAAGCTTGCCCACATTCATTACATGAATATGGTTTTACTTTAGTGTGAATTCTCTTATGTGAATCAAGACTTCCCTTCCAGCTGAAGATTTTCCCACATTCATTACATTTGTAGGGTTTCTTTCCAGAATGAATTCTCTGGTGGCAAATAAGGCCTGAGCTCTGTGAAAAACCTTTTCCAAATTTATTACATGAATATAGCTTCTTCCCAGTATGCGAATCAAGATTTCCCTTCCAGCTAAAGCTTTTCCCAATTAATAAACATTCAATTCATCCTTTGGGATGAATTTCCCTCTGTACTTTAAGGGCAGAATTGGTATGGAAAGGTTTCCCACATTCATTAGATTCAAAAAGTTTCTCTCCTGTATTAGTCAGTCAGTCAATAAACATTAAGAACTGGAAAGGAGCAGAGACAATATTATCAAACTTCTCAGAACAAATCCCCTTAATAAAAGGATTTGTTCTGTAAAACTTGGACTCTGTCAAAAGGCCACACCCAAGGATTTAGAAGGCTTCGGAGGCTGCATGTTCCCCACCCCTGATGTAGATCAATCAGCCATCTTGGATTTAATTGCCTTCCAGGGGGAATCAAAACCATGGCACGGCACTAAATTAGGATTGCAAGTCCCTAGAAGAAAAGTATGGTTCATCAGAGACAGAAAACTGTGTATCATTTATGGGCTATTTTGAGTTTTCTTCATTTGCTAATGCACTCCTATAAATCTTTTGGATTCTGATTTTTCTCTGGGGTGAAAATATTGGCCATCCTATACCCGGCACCATTTCAAAAACAAAAACCTTCAATGATTTTATGGGAACTGGCCATGTTTACTACACACATTTCTTGAAAACTAGAGACAGACTATATGCACGGACCATAGTCACAGATTTCTCAGCATACTCTGTTCGAGTATTGGGAAGAGCCAAGCATTGTTCAGGGCTATGAAACTAACCCAACAATCAGCAAATACCAACTTCAGGGGAGATGGATTGTGAGGTACGGTCTTGAGTGGATGCTGACTCACACCCACAATGTGCCTCAAACCTGGAGTCGTATTAGGGGAGATCCATATTTTGGGATGTGGGTACTACATTTAACTACAAATTAATGTGAGTCAATAGTGTGACTGGGCAGTGTAGAAAAAAATCTTAAATTTGATCTATGGGTTAGGTGAAACGACCTCAGGTCTGGACTGAGTCAAACACACCACGAGAAAACTGATCCTGGGCGGATTAGGTTTGGCTCTGCCCTCTTGGGCTGAGACTGAGGAGGAGCACAAATTTAGGGTTAGGGTGACAATGGCTACCACATTATAAAGCATACAACAACAACAACGACAACTTTGAAAGGCTTAACACTTAAAGTTGGGAGCCTTTCCCCTGAGACCAGCTGGAGCTTCTAAAGGCGACAGGGGAAGCAGGTGGAACAGCAAATAAGTTGTCCTGGGGAACTTTTTGTTTAGGGTTGAAACACTGTGGTGCTGGCTGCTGAAAGCCTGCTGGCAATAATAATCTGCCACATCTTCAGCTTCCACACTGTGTATTGTGACAGTGAAATCATCACCAAAGATATCATCACAGCAGCCTGTGAATCCAGGGACTGGATTAAATGCCCCATGCATGATCAGCCTACGAGCCTGTCCTGGCTTCTGCTCGTACCAGCGGAGGGAATGAAAACCTCCCTCTTCAGTCACACTCTTACTGGTTTTACAGGTAATGTGCACAGTCTCTCCCAGAAATGCAGACTAAAGAGGAGACTGAATCGCCACAGTCTGTCCCCTGGAGCCTGAAATCAGAAACCACATTCAAACAGTGAAGATTCAGACTGAAGTCAGCCTCACAGCGCCTTCTCACTCCCTTACCAACGGCCCGCCAAGCCAGAGCATTTATTGTCAATATAATCTCATTTTCCTTCCTTCCTTCCTTCCCTCCCTCCCTCCCTCCTTTCCTTCCTTCCTTCCTTCCTCCCTTCCTCCCTTCCTCCCTGCTTTCCTTCTTTCCTTTCTTCCTTCCTTCCTTCCTTCCTTTCCTTCCTTCCTTTCCTTCCTTCCTTCCTTCCTTCCTCCCTTCCGTCCTTCCTCCCTTCCTTCCTCCCTCCCTGCTTTCCTTCCCTTCCTTCCTTCTTTTCCTTCCTTCCTTTCCTTTCCTTCCTTCCTTTCCTTCGTTCCTTCCTTCCTTTCCTTCCTTCCTTCCTTCCTTTCCTTCCTCCCTTCCGTCCTTCCTCCCTTCCTTCCTCCCTCCCAGCTTTCCTTCCTTCCTCTCCTTCCCTGCCTTCCTTTCTCTCTCCCTTCCTCCTTCTCTTACACCCTTCTTTCTTCCCCTTTTCCATTCCCCCGTGGGGTCAGACAGAGGCCGAGGGATTTGGCTCCGCTTTCCTCCCATGTCCTCTCCCTCCATCCCTCTGTCCCTTACCAGGGATCCAGAACACCCACCAGCCCAGGAGCTGGGTAGGGGACACCATCTTCAAAGGCGGCGAGGCTCGAGTTAACTAGAAAGCCCAGACTCGGAGCAGAAGGGACCTGGTGGGAGGAGTATGTAAGGCAGCCCAAGTGTGTGCTGACGTCTCCGGGAGCCAAGCTCCCGACACTCACAGTCTGAGCTCCTTATTCCTTTGGCCGCAGGTCCTGGTGCTGGGAGCTTTCGCAAATGAGGAAAGCGCTCCCTCTGGCGGCTACAGGGCTAAGTTTCCGGAACTCCGGGGGTAGAGAGCCTCGCCAAACTTCGGGACTTGACTGGGAGAGGTGGATAGGAGGAAGATCGGCGACAGCTCCCCTTCTCCCAACACCCCGCCAGCTCTTCCTCGTTGGAGGCCTCCCCTCCACCACATCCCTTTTCCTTCTGCTCAAGACTCCCCAGATGCTGGACTCTGAATGCTAGATTTGAGGGCTAGAGGGAGAGACTGTTGTGCGTCTTTTCTCTTGTCCCTCAAATAAACTCATCTCATCCTAAAATATTATTTCTTTAAGCCTGCTGCTTTTTGAGCATATGGAGTATCTCTGTCCCTCACTTCACCGGTAAACTTCTAGAAAGCATAGTCTATTTTCGCTGTCTCCACTAATCCTTTGACTCCTGTACATTTGGATTCCATCCATACCACTTTACTGAAACTTCTCCTTGCACAGTCACTTATGACCTTATCACTAAACTCAGTGGGCTCTTTTCTGATCCTTCTCGACCTCCCCATTGGACTTAACATACTCCTACCTCCAAAAATTTCTCCTTTCTTCTTTCCTGGACCACTATCCTTCTTCTAGTCCTAGTCTGTCCTTGGTCTCATTTTCTATATTTTTTTTCTCGTGATCCACTCCAGTAATGTCAAACTCAAATAGACAGGGATCCTGCAGGGTGCACCATCCTTTGATCCAGTGACACTGTCCTCAATATGCTCCATCTCTTGGCTTTAGGCATTTTCTCTGACTGACCCCCATAACTGGAATGCTCTCCCTTCTCTGCTCTGACTACTGACTTCCTTGGCTTCCTTCTAAACTAAAATCTCTCTGCAAGAAGCCTTTCCCAAAATGGGGGGTGAGGGGAGAAGTAGAATGATACTCAATGTATAATATAAATAAATATAAAGGAGCTATTTAGCTCCTTCAAACAAAAGAAATGTTTAACATGACACTTAGAGATGTACATTGACAGACTTAAACAGCAAAAACTACACACTTTCCTAGGAATTGGAGACTTAAAAACTAAAACATAAAGCAATTTGTAGGACTGCTGAATTGGCATCACACCTTTGCTTTGGCTTTGCCCCGTACAAACAATGCCCTCTACATCAGTCAGTCAGTGAAAAGGCATTTATTAAGTGCCTACTATATGTCAGGCACTGTGCTAAGCACTGGAGATATAAAGAAAGGTAAAAGATAGTCCACAATCTCAAGGAGCTCACAGTCTAATAGGGGAAATGATAAGGTATAAACACGATAAATTGGAGATAATCAATAGAGGGACGACAATAAAAGTAAAGGTGATCAGGAAAGGCTTCTTATAGAAGGTGAAATTTTAGCTGGGACCTGAAGAAAATCAGAAGGTGGAGATAAAGAATAAGAGAACTCCAGGCATAGGATACTGTCAGTGAAAATGCCTGGAATCAGGGAATGGAGTGTCTTGTTCAAGGAACAGCAAGGAGGTCAATGTTACTGGATTGTAGAGTTATATGGGGAGGGAGAAGTAAGGCAGAAGACTGGAAAGGTAGGCAGGCTCCAGGTTATAAAGGGCTTTGAATGTCAAATGGAGGGTTTTATAGTTGATCCTGGAGGAGATAGGGAGCCACAGGAGTAAGGAAGTGACACGGTCAGACCTGCACTTTAGTAAGATCATTTTGACAGCTGAATGGAGGATAGACTGGAATGGAGGGAGACTTGTGGCAGAGACACCAACCAACAGGCTATTGCAATAGTCTAAGAGAGAGGTGACGAGACTTGTACCAGAGTGGTGGCACTGTCAAAGGAGGTGGGGATATTCAAGACACTGCAAAGGTAAAATTGACAGACCTTGACATCAGATTGGATATGGGAGGGTGAGGGACAGAGAGTAAGGAACTGAGGACGATCCCTAGGTTGTGAGCCTGGGTGACTGGTAGTACCCTCAACGGTTAAGAAGAGAGGAGGGTTTAGGGTAGAAAGATAATGAATTCCATTTTGGACATTGAATTTGAGATGTCCAATACGTAGTTGGAAATGTGAGACTGGAGGTCAATACAGAGGTTAAGGCTGGATAAGTAGATTTGAGAATTAGCAGCATATGGATGCTAATTAAATCCATGGGAGCTGATGAGATCAACAAGTGAAATAGTATTGAAGGAAAAGAGGGCCCAGGATGGAACCCTGTGAGATTCCTACCATTAGAAGGCATGGCCTGGATGAGGATCCAGCAAAGGAGACTGAGGATGGGTGGTCAGATGGGTAGAAGGAGAATCAGGAAAGAGTATTGTCAAGAAAACCTAGAAAGAAAAGGGTATCAAGGAGAAGAGGATGGATGACAATGTCAATAGTTGCAGAGAAGTCAAGAAGGATGAGGATTGAGAAACGGTCATTAGATTTGGCAATTAAAAGATCACTGGTGACTTTGGAGGGCATAGTTGCAATTGAATGGTGAGGTCAGAAGCCAGTGTATAGAGAAAAGAGTATTAAGAAAAGAGAGAGGAGAGTAAGTGGAAGAACCTATTGTAGATGGTACTGTAATGAGTTCTGCCACAAAAGGAATGAGAGATATGGGACAATAATAGGGATGGATGAATCACATAAGAGTTTTTAAAGGATGGGGGAGACCTGTTCGTGTTTATAGACAGTAGGGAATACCGAAGATAAGTGAAAGAATGGGGATGATAGAGAAAGCAATCTATTGGAAAAAGGGATGGAATGGGATCATTTGTGAAGCTAGAAGGGTTTGACTTGACAAGGAGAAGGGCCACCTCTTTTTGTGATGGGGTGAAGAAGGAGGTAGTGGACAAGACTTCTGAGTGATATGAGATAAAGAAGGGGGAAGAGGGAGGAAGCTCTTGGCAAATGTTCTCAATTTTTTCAGTGAAATATGATGCAACATTATCAGCTAAGTAGGTGGTGGGGATGGGGAGCCATGGAAAGTTTGAGAATTGGTGAAAAGGTTTGGAATAGCTGCTGTGGTGAGTGGATGGGACAGTAGGTTAATTAGGGAGGAGTAAAAGAATTGCTTTATAGCAGTGAGGGACCAGTTGAGCTTATGTAACATGAATTTTTAGTGGTCCCAGTCAGTTTCTTGGTTTTCTCCAGCTTCATCCAGTATATATGTAGGAGGCATGGTAGTGGATGCTGGAAGTGACAAGGATGAGGCCTAGTAGGACAATCTCAGTGACAGAATGAGAGGTCATGGGACTCCAGAAGAAGAAAGTGTGGAGTTGAACTGGCCCACCAAGGGGGACAGATGGGGAAAGGAGGAGAAGGTAGCTAGTGCAAAGTGATAGCTTAGTAAAGAATTGAGGACTCAAGGGATTGGAGGTCATGGAGTGTCCAGAGAATAGGGTTTGAGGTTGCAAGGCAGATGAAGAGGAGGAATGATAACAGATTGAGGTCACATAAGGGAATTTCTGATGTATTTGTAGGTGACGGCAAAATCAAAGATATGATCACCTCTGTGTGTAGCTGATGTGGCCTGGAGGTACTCATCATGTGAAATGACTTGTATCAGAACTGATATATTAGGGAGCTTGAGGAAGTATCAATATGTAAGTCTCCTAGCATTAGGGCAGGAATTGAGGAGGAGAGAAGACTGAGCCAGGCACTGAACTCATTGAAGAAAGAGGATGGTAGAGGGGAGGTGGGGCATCCTGGAGATCAACAGATAAAAGCTATCCAAATTCTGACTGGGTGGTAGATACGGATTGAATCAGCCTCAAAGGAAGAGAGGTTACTGCATGATGGGGATATGGAAAGAACCTAGAATTGGCAACGGGGAGCAATCAGTATTCCAACTCTCCCACCTTGACTAATGAAATCAGGGGGAATGAATGAAAGTGTAGTCAATTCTGGAATGAGTAGCCAAGGAGGCTGTGTCATCAGGAGGGAACCAAGTCTCAGTGAGGGCCAGAAGAAGAAAGAAGAGAGGAAAAGATTTAAGATGAAAGCAATTTTTCTCCCTCTACGGAGCAAGTATTCCAGCAAGCATAGTAGAAGCTGGGAGCTTTGGAGTGAGACTGGGGTAGGGGTCAGCTGAGGGGCAGGGAAATAAGGGATCAGAGAAGAGAGTTTGAATGATGACAACCAGGGGTTCAGAATCACTGGGATGGGGAGAATATGACCAGGGAGGAGTAATCATGGAAGAACGAGTTTAGATTTTCATTGTCCGTAAGGGTTTGGCCTCAAGGCGGAGCCTCCCTAGACCTCAGGCAGCTCAGAGGAGGAAACACAGGCTTGGAGCTGAAGGAATGGAGTCATTCCTCTTTCCCCAGGCTGGACACGTCTTCTGGTAAGTTAGTCTAGCCAGGCTAGTCCCATCCTTCTGTCAATGGCTCTCTTTAGTAGTTGGCAGGTGCCCCTCCCAAAGTGAAGAAGCCAATGAGAGAGAAAGAATGTTAGAGACGGACACAGAGAAACAAACAGAGACAGAAATTTGTGGCCAATTTTTTCTGATCTAGCTCAAAATTTTTTAAATTAGTTTTTTGTTACATTTTAAGTTCTGAACTATTTCCCTCCCTCTCTCCCCACATCTCAACCATCTTTTAAAAATTCAATTTCATTTTTAGTTCCAAATTCTCTCCCCTTCCCCACCCAGTGAGAAAGCAAGAAAAGTAAAACCTATTACAAATATGTAATCAAGTAAAACAAATTCCTGCTCTGATGCAGGATGTAGCTTCCTCTAGCATTTCAGTCATCATCACAGCATAAGGGAACAAGGACAACCCAAGGATTGCTGTCATTCTGAAGCAATGAACCCTTTCAATGTTGAAGACTCCCCAGAAGTAATCAAAGGAGCTCATGGAATGCCTCCCGCAGGTCCATCCCTACCCATGCTCCATGTGGTATACTGTAATCTAGATCCTGCTACATTTATTGAAAAGTTCCCCTTGGTTTCTGGTCTTAGGCTTTTGTTTTAAATCTTTAACAACTGAATTTATCCAGGGCTGGTGATCTGGAAAAGAGGAGGCAAGTGGTAAAGGATAGAAGGGTCCTTGAATGCAGGTCTCGATCCAAAACCATCTAGTACAGAAGGGGGCTGTCTACAAGAAGGCTGAATGAGAGGTCAGTCAATAAACATTTATTTACTGCCTACTATGTACCAAGCACTGTGCTATGCACTGAATATATATATAAACAACAAAAGACAGTCCCTGCCTTCAAGAAACTCACAGTCTAATGGAGGAGACCAGGAGCAAACAATATATACAAATAAGCTACATACAAGATAAAAAGGAAATAATTAAAAGAGGGAAGGCCCTAGAATTGAGAAATTGGGGGGAAAGGCTTCCTGTAGAAGGTGAGATTTTTAGTTGGGACTTCAAGGAAGCCAGGGAAGTCAGTAGGTGGCAATAAGGAGGGAGAACATTCTAGGTATGGGGGAAAGCAAGAAAAATGCCCAGAGCAGGGAGATGGAATGAATACTTTGCGCATGGAATAGCAAGGAAGCCAGTCTCACTGGATTAATGAGTGGGAGCTGGGGAAGCAGACTATAAGATATAAGAAGACTGGAAAGGTGTGGAGGGGCGAAGACAGATTATGAAAGGCTTTGAATGCCAAAGGATTTTGTATTTGATCCTGGAGGCAACAGGAAGCCACTGGAGTTTATTGAGTAGGACAGTGACACGGTTGAACCTGCAGGAAAATTACTTTGGTGGCTGAATGGAGGATAGACTGAAGTGGGGAGAAACTTGTGGCACGCAGACTCATTATTGGGGTATTGCAATAATCCAGGTGTGAAGGTGATGAAGGCCTGCACTAGAATGGTGAGTGACAGAGGAGAGGAAGGGGCATATTTGAAAGATGTTGCAAAGGTGAAATTGCCAGCCTTTGTCAACAGATTGTATATGGGGGTGTGTGAAAGACGGTAAGGAGTTGAGGATGACACCTAGGTTGTGAGGCTGAGGGACTAGAAAGATGCTGGCATCCTCAAAAGTAATATGGAAAAGTTTGGAAGGGGGAAGTGTTTAGGAGGAAATATGATTCAAGATGTCTATTGGACATCCAGCTGAAGATGTCTGAAAGGCAACTACAGATGCAAGATGGGAGGTCAGCAGAGAGGTTAGGGCCAGATAGGTAGATTTGAGAATCATCAGCATAGACATGATAAGTGAATGGGAGGTAAAGAGATCATGAAATGAAGCCATATAAAGGGAGAGAAGAAGAGAATCCAGGACAGAGCCCTGTGAGATACCCAAAGCAAATGGGTATGACCTGGATGAAGATCCAACAAAGGAGACCGAGAAGTGGTCAGATAGGTAGGAGAAGTAGGAGAGAGTGGTGTCCCAAAAATCTAGAGAGAACAGAATATTCAAAGAGGAGACGGTGATCAACAGTGTCAGAGGCTACAGAGAGGTCAAGAAGCATGAAGATTGAAAAAAAAGTCATTGGGTTGGGTAAATAGGAGATTACTGGTAACTGGAGGGAACAGTTTTAATAGAATTATGAGATCAGAAGCTGTATTGTAGTGGGGTTAAGAATCGAGTGAGAGGAAAGGAAATGGAGGCATCTATTGTAGATAGTCTTCTCAAGGAGTTTTTCCACAAAGAGATACGAGATGCTAGCAGGGATGGAAGGATCATATCAGGGATTTTTGAGCATGGGAGAGACATGGGCATGCTTTGAAGTAGTAGACAATGAGCCATTAGAGAGGGAAAGATTGAAAATAAGTGATAGAGTGAGGATGACAGAGGGGGCAATCTGTTGGGGAAGATGGGATGAAATAGGATCCTTGTGCATCTTGAAAGGTTAGTCTTGGTAAGGAGTAAGGCCTCCTCTTCACGTGAAGGATGAAGGAAGACATAGTGGCAGAAGGCAGCTGAGTGATGTAAAAGGAGGAAGAAGGGAGAAGATGGTGCTCTTGGCAAATGGCCTCAATTTTATCTGCAAAATAGCGAAGAAAGTTCTCAGCTGAAAGAGTTGGGATAGGTGGAAGGAGGGAAACCATGCGAGGTTAGAGGAAGGATAAGATTTGGAAAAGCTGTTGTGGAGAGTGGGATAGTGAGTTAATAAGAAAGGTGAGGTTGTGTAATATAAAATTGATGGTGGACCCAGTCAGAATGGTTACATAGTATTCTCTATCTTTGTTCACAACATAAGTAGGAGTGACAAGTAACAAGCAATACTGATGCTGGTGAAAAAAGGTAACATTTTGACTCCAAAATATTTAATAAGAAATTTTACGAAGCTTTCCCTCCATTTTTAGACATCTGTGTGAGCTCCAGCATTATCATGATCAAGTTTCACTGATGACAATAGTTAACATTTATATAGTACTTACTATGTGCCAGGCACTGTGCTAAGCACTTTACAAATGGTATCTCATTTGATCCTCTATTACCTAATATTCTGTAAGGTATTTCCTCTAATTGAAGGTTTTCCCAAATGTAACACATTTAAAAAAAGTTCTCTCCAGTATGAATTTTCTTAGGAGCAAAGGCTTTCCCACATGCATTATAAAGGTAATCTTTCCAGTACAACTCTTCTTATGAACCTTAAGGTTTCTACTTTTTTTGAAAGTTTGCCAATATTAATTACACTGAAAATATTTTTTCCATATGAAAACTCTGATTTACAGTAACTTTTACTTCTTCCAGAAGGCTTTTTCTATACATTTTACCTATTTAAAGGGTTTCTTATCAATTAATGTCCCCATGCAATTTGAAATCTTTCCCACTTAGTACACAGGAAAGATTACTGCCAAGCATGAGTTTTCTTATGTGTATTAAGAGTTCCCTTCTGGCTGAAAGATTTCCCACATTGACCACATTCAAAAGGTTTCTCTCCAGTATGAATTCTCTGATGTTGTATAAGGTAAGAGTTATGTGTGAAGCCTTTCCCACATTCATTACATTCATAGTGTTTTTCTCCGGTATGAGTTTTCTTATGTGTATTAAGGGTCCCTTTTTGCCTGAAAGATTTCCCACATTCATTACATTCATAGGGTTTCTCTCCACTATCAATTCTCTGATGTTGCATAAGGTACGTACTATGCCTAAAGCTTTTCCCACATTCATTACATTTAAAGTGTTTTTCTCCAGGGTGAATTTTATAATGTTTCTTAAGGGATGAGCTGTGTGAGAAGGTTTCACCACATTCTTTACATTCAAAGGATTTCCCTTGCATATGCATTTTATTAAGAGTCATAAAGTTTAATTGACAGTTATAGGCTTTCCCACCTTCTTTATGTTCAAAGGGTTTCTTTGAAGCATGAGTTTTTTGGTGTGTATTAAGATGCCCCTTCTGGCTGAAGGCTTTCCCACACTGATCACATTCATATGGTTTCTCTCCAGTATGAATTCTCTGATGTTGCATAAGATATGAGCTATGTGTAAAGCTTTTTCCACATTCATTACATTCAAAGTGTATCTTTCCAGTATGAATTGTCTTATGTTCCTTAAGATGAACACGCCATTTGAAAGCTGTCCCACATTCATTACACTGAAAAGGCTTCTCTCCAGTATGAATTCTGTTATGTGCATGAAGGCTTCCCTTTTGGCTGAAGGCTTTTCCACATTCATCACATTTATAAGGTTTCTCTCCAGTATGAAATCTATTATGGGCATTAAGGCTTTCTTTACGGCTAAAGGCTTTCCCACACTCACTGCATTTGTAGGGTTTCTCTCCTGTGTGAATTCTCTGATGCTGTATAAGAGATGAACTCTGCCTAAATCCTTTCTTACATACATGACATTCAAAGTGTTTCTCTCCAGTGTGAATTGTTTGGTGTTGAGTTAGGTATTGATTACTTCTGAAGGCTTTTCCACATTCATCACATTCAAATGGTTTCTCTCCAGTATGAATTATCATGTGTATTTTAAGGTTTCCCTTTTGGCTGAAGGCCTTACCACATTCACTACACTTAAAAGGTTTCTTCCCATTATGAATTGTTTGATGTTGAGTTAGATATTGATTACTGCTAAAGCCTTTTTCACATTCATTACACTTATAAGGTTTATTTGCCTTATGAATCATTTGATGTTGAGTTAGGTATTTATTACTGCTGAAGGCTTTTCCACATTTATTACATTTGAATAATTTTTTGCCATTATGAATTATCTTACGTGTTTTAAGATGTCCCTTCTTGCTAAAGATTTTTCTACACTGAATAGATCTACAGGATTTCTCTAAAACATTAATTCTTTTATGCAGATTAAAGAATAAATTGATCCTGAAGGTTTTGCCAAATTCATTACATTTACAAAGTTTCCTTTGAATATGTATTTTATGGTAATGATTCAAGTGTGAGTAGTAACTAAAACGCTTCCTGCATTTATTATACTTATGGAGTTTCTTCCATAAGGAGATTCTCTTATGGTTAATTGGGTATGAACATTGTTTGAAGCTCTTTCCAAATGTACCAACATTGTGGAGACAGTCTCCTTTAAGACCTTCTTGCTGTGGAACAAGGATGGATCCCATTCTGAACTTTTTCCCAAATGTATTATATTTATGCACACTCGCTTTGTTAAACATTTTTCTGTTACTGACTGTTACTTGTCTAGACTGTCTTTTCTGGTTATCCTTCTGCCTCTCCAGCCTGATATCACAATCCCAAGAACGATCCTTGGTTTGTTCCTTTAGTGATTCTCCTATAGAAATAACCTGTTTTGGAGTTGATTGCTTGGTTTTGTACCTTTTCTTCTGAATCAAGGAATCTGAAAGAAAAAAAAAAGCCAATAGCCATTGTTCTTTCTATGAGAAAGAAAACTTCCTTTACTGATAATAGCTAACAATTATAAAGTGTCTATGTGCCAGTCACTGTGCTAAGCACTTTACAATTATTACTAATTTGATTTTCACAGCAATCTTGGGAGGGAGGTGCTACTATTAGCCCAATTTTACAGATGAGGAAACTGAGGCAAGCAGAGGTTTAAGTGACTTGCCCAGGGTCACACAACTACTAAGCATGTAAGGCTAGATCTGAACTCAGGTTTTCTTGATTCCACGTCCAACATTCTATTCACTGTGGCACCTTATGATAAGATTTCTGAACTGGGATACAAGAGATTTAATAACTGAATATCTACTTTAGTACCTGGATATTCAGTTTTTGGAAAGCCATTTTGTCTCTTGACATGTCTGTAGACAAGATGGAGAATTGTGGATTGGCTGATAATATAGCCTAGCATACTTTGAGCCAGTTAAATTCTCTTACAAAAAAAATAATACAGAGTTTAATAAACTTTTACAAGTTTTTCTAATTTTATGCCTTAGAATTTTGTACTTGACTTTATTCTTCTCAACCTTATTAATGAAACTTGATGAAATCACATAAATAAATGATCATGTTCTCTGATGACACAAAGATATATGGAATATGTACTATATTAGATGTCTAAATTAAATTTCTAAAAAAACATCTCAACATGCTGGAAGAATAGTCCAATGTGAAATTCAAAAGCATAAATGTAAAGACTTGAACTTAAGTTCGGGAGACTGAATATCAGACTGAAGACATCTGGTATGGTGGCAGGTCATGTTCAAAAGGCCTAGAAATTTTACTTGATCCCAAACTTAATATAAACCAACAGTACGTAGTGAAAACTAAAAAGTCAAATACATTTTAGGGTACAATAAGAGATACACAGGGTCTATACTAATGCTACTATTGTACCCTGCCCTACTCAGACAAACTGTCAGTTTTTTGTTTAGTTCTGGAAAGCACATTTTGTTTAGTTCTGGAAAGCACAAAACATTGACAAACTGTATGTCTAGAAAACCAGGCAATGGCAGGAGGGGCCTATTTAGGAGTAGATGAATCATCTAGCCTAACAAAAAGCCACATGAAATATAAAGCCTCATTCTAGAAGCCCTCTGGGAGGCCTTGGCAACATGCAACTCCTCAGAACAGTTTACTGTGAAAGTTGTTTGCAAGGATACCAACAAGAAAGATAAAGAAGTCAAGACTTAAGATTGTCCCTCCTACAAGTATAGAATTCACTAAGAATTCTGCAGGGAACTCATATAGTATGTGGTTTTCTTGTGGCATAGCCAGGTAGCTACAACTCATGCTCAAAGTAAAGTTGGGTTTCTTTCCTAGAAAAGGTCCAAGGGTTTAAGGATTACCTATACATTTATAGGTTAGTGGAAAATAAGAATTCCCTTGAAAAAATGGAAAGAGAGTTTCAAGGTAAAAACACAAAAACAACCTGAAGAAGTAATACAGAATCTTCACCTGTGTCAAGAGGTTTGAGAGAAAAGGATGAAGGACAATGGTAATAGATATGAGGCTCTTCTAGTATCATGGGGAGTTGTAACAGCCTCTGAAGATGGCATGGCTTCTTACGCTATGAGGAGTGATGATGCAGTCCTGCATTCATTCAGTAAACAACAGGGGGCTAGGAGAGAAGTAATGGTTGCTGGAGGTTCCCTAGCGAGGTGGTAATGAGACGGCTATCTGCCAATGACATTAATAATAGAGAAGCTTACTATATCAGATTGCTTGCCATCTTGGGGAGGGGTCAGGAGAGGAAAGGAGGGAGAAAAATTCTGGAACTCATAATCTTACAAATGAATGTTGAAAACCAGCTTTACAAGTAATTGGAAAAAATAAAATACTATTAAGTGGGGGGAAAAAAAAGAAAAACAAATCAATAGAGAGGTTTATTGCATCACCAGGGCAAGCACCTGAGTAGTCACAGCTGACCTTGGCACATGTCAAGATACATGATTACTATCTACTACTGGTGATTCATATGGAGAAAGATGGCACTTCCCAATAGGAACCAAGAAATTATTATTAGGGATTATGAAGTTCTGGGAAAAAAAGACCGAAGAACCAAGGGGCACTGGTAGTGTTTCGATTGGTGCTGCTAATAGAAAGCAAAGAAGTAAGTTTGGAAAGTAAGTTTGGAAAATGACAATGTGAAATTGGGCTCTGTTTGAAACCTGTTAATTGAGAGTAAGCACCTGGTTAAGAAGAAAGGATTTAGAAAAGGTTTTGAATTTATTGACCACAGGATCTTGGCCAGGGATGAAATACCTAACAAGACCCAGGAGAACATATTTTTCTCACACCAAAAAATAAATGAGAAGAGAACATGACCAGTCTTCAGAGCAGCTACTGTAAACCTTCTCACCCCCCCGAAACTTCCCAAGGAACATCCCATCTGCCTGTCCATCAAGACTTTTGCTGCCTCTTCTCCCCTCCTCCTGATCTCACATCACCCAGAGGTGTTCTCCCACTATCTCCCCCTTCTCCCCTGTCTCACACAGTGGTGGCCCTTCTCCTTACCAAGTCCAACCTTCTGTGGCTCCCTTTGACCCTCTCCCCTGCCATCTTCTCCAGCAGACTGCCCCTGTCATCCCTTCTCCCTCTTTAATTTTCAGTCTTTCCCTAACTACTGACTCCTTCCCTGTTGTCAAACAAACAATCCCACTTTTCCTTTATCCCTAAAAAACCCTCACTTGATTCAACCACCTATATTGGCTCTTCTCTTGCTTCAGAGGCAGTTAGGTGGTACATTGGATAGAGCACTAAGCCTAGAGTTAGGAAGACCTGAGTTCAAATTCCGACTCAGATACTTTACTAGCTGGGAAAATCTCTTAACCACTGTCTGCCTCAATTTCAACTGTGCGACAGGGATAATAATAATAGTGCCTACCTCCCAGGGTTGTTGTGGGGATCAAATGAGAAACTGGTAAAACACTTAGCATAATAGTTGGCACATAGCAGGTGCTTAACAAATGCCTGTTTCTTTCTTTTCGTAGCTTAACTCTTTGAGAAAGCCATTTACAACTCCTCTCACCCTCTTCTATTGTTGTTGTTCAGTCATTTCCAGTTGTGTCCATCTCTTTGTGACCTCATTTGGGGTTTTCTTGGCAAAGGTACTGGAGTGGTTTGCCATTTCCTTCTCTAGCTCATTTTATTGATGAGGAAACTGAGGCAAAGAGGGCTAAGTGACTTGCCCAGGCTCACATGGCTAGTAAGTGCCTGAAGCCACATTTGAACTCAGGAAGATGGGTCTTCCTGACTCCAGACCCAGTACTCTGCACGATGGAGCTACCTAGCTGCATTAGGTGGGCACTCTCTTTCAAAAGCTGTGCAATTTGGCTTCTGGACTCAGTGTTGCACTGAAGCTGCTCTGACCTCTGAGTTGCCCAATCTAATGGCCTTTCCTCAGTCATCTCTCTGTTTGCCTTCTCTGTAGCCTTTGACACTATCGATCATGATCATCCCTGGGATATCTTTTCTCTCGAGGTTCTCCCCCTCCCTGCTGGCCTTCTCTGCAGCCTTCGATGCTATCAATCATGATCGTCCCTGGCATATCTTTTCTCTCGAGGTTCTCCTCCTGCCTGTTGGCCTTCTCTGAAGCCTTCAACACTATCGATCGTGATCGTCCCCGGGACATCTTTTCTCTCGAGGTTCTCCTCCTGCCTGTTGGCCTTCTCTGCAGCCTTCAACACTATCGATCATGATCGTCCCTGGGACATCTTTTCTCTTGAGGTTCTCCTCCTGCCTGTTGGCCTTCTCTGCAGCCTTCGATGCTATAGATCATGATCGTCCCTGGACTTCTTTTCTCTTGAGGTTCTCCTCCTGCCTGTTGGCCTTCTCTTTCTCAGTCTCCTTGGCTGGATCTTCAGCTGGGTCCCACTGCTACCCATGAGTGCCTCCCAAAGCTCTATCTTGGGTCTCTTCTCTTCTCCCTCTATACCAGGATCCCCGAATGGGGGAAGGGGTCCATGGATAGATTTCAGGGGTCTATGGAATGGGATAGGGAAAAAAAAACATTATTTTCACTAACCTCTAAATGAAACTTGGCATTTCCTTCAACTATGATTTTAAAAAAATTTATACTGAGAAAAGGTCCATAGGTTTCACTAGATTGCCAAAGGGATCCATGACACAAAAACATTAAGAATGTCGCTCTCCACTCTCTTGCTTGGTGATCTCATCCACTCCTATAGGTTCAACGATCATCTTTCTGCGGATGATTACCAGATCTCTGCTCAGGGCCTCAGTCTCTCTCTTGACTTCTACCCTCGCATCATCAGCTGCCTATTGGACATTTCAAACTGGATGTCCCGTAGACTTATTTTAAACTCAAGACATGCAGAACTGTACTTGTTATCTTTCCTCCCAGTGTCTCTCCTCTCCCCAAATGTCCTACTTCTGTTGAGGACATCATTATCTTCTCAGTTGCCCAGGTAGCCAATCTGGGTGCCATCCTCAACTTCATTGCCAAGCCCTGCCACAATCTCTCTTGTCCATACCCCCTTCTCTCTACTCAAAAGCCAGCAGCCTAGGACAGGCCCTCACTTTCACACCTGGATTATGCAATGGCCTTCTCTTCACTCTTCTTCCTCAAGTCTCTATCCGCTCATCCTCCACTAAGCCATCAAAGTGATCTTCCTGAAGTGCAAGCCTGACTATGCACGTGCACCCCTACTCAATATACCCCTGTGGCTCCCTATTACCTCTCAGATCAAATAAAAAAATCCTCTGTTGGGCTTTTAAAGGCTTTCACCACCTGGGCCCTATCTTTCCAGTGTTCTTATGCTTTATGTCCTGCCCACCCACTCTACAATACAGACATTGTTCCTTGAACATCACACCTTGTCTTCTGATATTGTGCCTTTTCTTTGTCTGTTCCCCCATACCTAGAGGGTTTTTCCTCCTCACCTCTGCCTCCTGACTCCCCTAGCATTCTTCAAAACTCAGCTAACATCCCATTTTCTACAGCAGGCCTTTCCTAGCCTCCCCTACCAACACGTCCCACTGTTAGGTCCTCCTTTCTGAGGCTAGCTTACATTTACATTGTATAAATATGTAATTATATATAATATAAATACATGTATATATACATGTATACACATATGTATATATGTATATGTGTACATATATACACACACACATATATACATATAGTCTCCCCTGTTAGAATATGAGCTCCTTGATGGCAGGAACTGTGTTTTTGTTTTTCAGTACATGGCCAGTGCTTAGCACACTGCCTGGGATGTAGAAAGTTCTTAATAAATGTTTGATTGATGGACTGACTTTCACAACTATGGCTGATATAGGACAAACACAAAAGATAAAATAGGTATTTTCAATTATAAGAATTTTAAAAGCATTTTCTCTAACAAAATAAATGTAACTAGGATAAGAGTGGGAGCTGTTAGGAGGCCAATTGAGGCCTGATGTCAAGAAAACCTCCTCAACAATCCTGGACAACCCCAGGTGGAAGGAGCTGCCTCAAGAGGTGGCTGATTTCTCCTCCTTGGAAGTCTTGGAGTAGAAGTGAGATGACAAGGAGCTGAGTATGGTCAAGTGAAGATTCCTTTTATATCTGGGTTGACTAGATGGCCACTACGGAAGGTCCCTTCCAACTCTCATATTGTGTGATCTTTGTGCTCTCTGACAGTAGAAGAAAGGGAAATGTGGATGAGGGAGAGATTAAATTTGTAGAAGGAAAATAACCATGGGAAGTCACAGGAAAGGGTGGGATCCAGAGCAGAGGTGGAAGTGTTAACATCCAAAAGAAGACATGCTTCTTTCCAACACAAAATACATATCCAGTGTATCATTTTCTACAACAAAAACACATTTATTCAAAATTTTCCTAGTAGAAGTCAACATTCTTAACAGATAAACCAAAGCCAAAGTTTTAGTTGGGAGTCTAGACAAGAATCTGACTCACACCCACTCTGTAGTTGCCTTCTTGAGAAAAGTTTCATTGGAAGGTCAGTAAGAGTTGAAGAACAATGTACTCCACAGAATGTACAGCCTATAGAAAGGAATGCTCATACAAAATTTATCTAATATCATGAAATCATAGCTTTAAAATCTATAAAATGAATTGTGGCACCAGTGTGGTATGTAAAGTCCATCAGAATTTTGGATATGCTTCCTCTCGCAATCTGTGATAAAATTATGCAAAAGGCAATTCAAACTGTAATGACAATAAGTTTTATTCTAGACACAAATTCTGCCATTGTAAAAATCTAGTTTCTTTTTTTTTTTTTTGGTGACTAGAATGCTGGGCCTAGAATTAGAAGTCTTGAGTTCAAATCCAGCCTCAGTTAATTCATTAGCTGTGTAACCCTGGGCAAGTCACTTAACCTCTGTTTGCTTCAGTTTCCTCAACTCCAAGATGAGGATAACAGCACCTACCTCTCAGGGTTGTTGTAAGGAATAAATGACATATAGTAGAAGCAATATGCATGCTTATTTTCTTCCCTTCCCTTCCCTGGAGAGAAACATGAGGGGAGAGATGTCAGAAAAATGACACTGGAAGTAAAAGTGAAGTGAAAGATGAGGTTACTGGGAGGGAGTTGGACAGTGACAGCTCTTCTCCATGGGGCTGCTGACCCTTAAGGATATCTCTCTGTCTGACATTTCAAAGATAACCAGCTGAGCGTCTGCTTACAAAACTTCCATCTGGCTGGGTTTTACTCACCCAGATGAGTGCTTCTTAGGACTTGTGCTCTGAACCATGGTGCTCCTCTTTGCTCCAACTGGGAGATCACGTCTGGTTTGGAAATTGGAAGCCCTAATCATGGAGAAATAATGGTGCTGTGCTAAAGACAGAGACATCGCAGAATTCGGTCTTACCCACTTTCTATTTAGGGAATTGAAGGAATCCTAGGAAGACCCCAAGGGTAGTATCACAAACCTGAGAATGACTGTCTGCACTATGATTCTATCATGTGTGGGGGTATGTCCAAGAGTTTGACTTTGGCTCAGAGAAAATTCTTTTGTCTTAACATGCTTCCTGATAAGAAGAAGAAGAAGAAGAAAAGTTTTCATGTGTTCGAGGACTTGTACTGAGTTGCAAATGGAGAATCTTTGATCTAGATGGACAGGTGGGAAGTTTTAGCATTAGGAGCAGCACAAACATTTTGACCCTAATGCAGGGCTGTAAACTTCCAGTAGTACAAAGCAAAGACCCTTCATACAGAAAGAGGGCATAGAAACTCTTATCTCTTGGAATCAAAGGACTAGGAATCTTTTCATCTTGCATCTCTTCATGAGAATAGACCTACATGCCAAGTTGAAATTCACACATGATAAACACAGCAGGACCCAGATGATTCAGGAGAGAAAAGCCATCCTTACCCAGGGACACAAAGTTCTCATAGTTCTCCAGCATCACGTCCCTGTACAGGTCTTTCTGAGCAGGCTCCAACTGTCTCCACTCTTCCTGGGTGAAGTCAATGGCCACATCTTGGAATGTCAGCAATTTCTGAAAGATCAGAATATGCCTTTGCACACCTAGGACCCATCCCTAGCACTGAACTAGAGGGGGACATGAAACTGGCAGAATGTGGAGGGAATGGTTATCATAGGGAAGGGAGAAGGCAGTAAGCATTTTATACAGCACCTACTTTATGCCAGGCCTCATGCTAAGTACTTTTACTAATCTTATCTCATTTAATCCTCATAACAACCCTGGGAGGTAAGTGCTATTAGAATTCCCATTTTACCATTTTGAGGAAACTGAGGCAAAGAATTGCCCAGGGTCACACAGCTAGTAAGTGTTGAATATGGATTTGAACTCAGATCTTCCTTACTCTAGAACCAATGCTTTATCTGCTGTACCACCTTGATGCTTCATAACAATAAAGGTCTGGGGGCAGAGCCAAAATGGCGGCATGAAAGCAGTGACTTGCTTGAGCTCTCCCCCAAACCCCTCCAAATACCTGTAAAAAAAGTGGCTCTAAACAAATTCTAAAGCAGCAGAACCCACAAAAAGACAGAGTGAAACAAATTTCCAGACCAAGACAACCTGGATGGTTGATTGGAAAGGTATATTGCACCAAGCGGGGAGAGGAACGCAGTTCGGCATGGGCACACAGGCCACAGCAAACCTGGAGCAGGCCTCAGAGGACTGAATCGCAGGCAGCTGTGGTGGTTTCCAGACTTCTCAACCCATGAACACCAAAGACAACTTAGAAGGTCAGTGGGAAAAGTCTGCAGTGAGAGTTAGAAGCTAGGTCTTGGTCACAAGTCCTGAGAGCAGCCCAGGGCAGCGGCTGCCTCCTGAGCTTCCAGCCCACAGACTGAGGGGGAATTGAGTGACTGATAAGAGGGGGATTGCAGGGATCTCTTTGCCAGTGCTGAGGCAGGAATCTCTTGCTTTGCCCGTGCTTGGATCTGGGTCACAGTTCTGAGGGGCGGTCCTGAGGCGAGGAGGAGCACTAGTGTGGTGAAGCTTGTTGTGGTGGTGAAGAGGAAACACCTTGCCCCTTATCATACCACCTTGGAAGAAGTAAAAATTTACAGGTCTCTAGAAGTATCTCGGAAAACAGTTGTACAAACCCCCGAAGCTTGGAACAGTACATTCTCCACATTGGAAGCAGACTTTACCTTAACAAAGAGTTTAAAACTCAAATAATTGGCTGGAATCATGAGTAAGTAGCCCAAAAAGAGTCAGACTATATTATCTTACTTTGGTGACAAAGAAGATCAAAACATATAACCAGAAGAAGACAACAAAGTCAATGCTCCTACATCCAAAGCCTCCAAGAAAAATATGAATCAATCCCAGGCCTTGGGAGAGCTCAAAAGGGACTTTGAGAAGCAAGTAAGAGAAGTAGAGGAAAAACTGGGAAGACAAATGAGAGTGATACAAGAAAATCATGAAAAACAAGTCAACAGCTTGCTAAAGGAGACCCAAAAAAATAATGAAGAAAATAACACCTTAAAAAATAGCCTAACCCAAATGGCAAAAGAGGTCCAAAAAGTCAATGAGGAGAAGAATGCCCTAAAAAGCAAAACTGGTCAAATGGAAAAGGAAGTCCAAAAGATTACTGAAAAAATTACTTCCTTAAAAATTAGAATAGAGCAATTGGAAGCTAGTGACTTTATGAGAAATCAAGACACTGTAAAACAAACCCAAAAGAATGAAAAATTAGAAAACAATGTGAAATATCTCAATGGAAAAACAACTGACTTGGAAAATAGATCCAGGAGAGAGAATTTAAAAATAGCTGGACTATTTGAAAGCCATGTTCAAAAAAAAGGGCCTCAACATCATCTTTCAAGAAATTATCAAGGAAAGTTGCCCTGATATTTTAGAACCAGAGGGCAAAATAGAAATTGAAAGAATCCACCAATCTCCTGAAAGAGACCCCCAAAGGAAAACTCCTAGGAATATTGTGGCCAAATTCCAAAGTTCCCAGGTCAAGGAGAAAATATTACAAGCAGCCAGAAAGAAACAATTCAAGTATTGTGGAAACACAATCAGGATAACACAAGATTTAGCAGCTTCTACATTAAGGGACCCTAGGGCATGGAATATAATATTTCGGAGGGCAAAGGAGACAGGATTACAACCAAGAATCACCTACCCAGCAAAACTAAGTACAATCCTTCACAGGAAAAAATGGTCATTCAGTGAAATAGAGGACTTTCAAGCATTCTTGATGAAAACACCAGAGCTGAATAGAAAATCTGACTTTCAAATACAAGACTCAAGTGGAACATGGAGAGGTAAATAGGAAAGATAAATCATAAGAGACTTATTAAGGTTGAACTGTTTACATTCCTGCATGGAAAGATGATATTTGTAACTCATGAGACCTTTGTCAGTATGAGGGTAGTTGGAGGGAAAAAAATTATATGTATGTATAGATAGATAGATAGATAGAGGGCACAGGGTGAGTTGAAGATGAAGGGGTCATATCTGGACAATAAAATTAAGGGGTGAGAGAGGATTATACTAGAAGGAGAAAGGGAGAGGTAGAATGGGGTAAATTATCTCACAAAAAACAGAAAAGAAAAGGCTCTTACAGTGGAGGGGAAACAGGGGAAGGTGAGAGGGAATGAGTGAATCTTATTCTCATAGGATTTGACTTAAGGAGGGAATAACATACACACTCAATTGGGTATGAAAATCTGTCTTACCCTACAGGAAAATGGGGGGGGGAAAGGGGACAAGAGAGTAGGGGGATGATAGAGGGAGGGCAGATTGGGAGAGGGAGTAATCAGAAGCAAATACTTCTGAGGAGGGACAGGGTCAAAAGAAACAATAGAATAAATGGGGGGGGCCAGATAGAATTAAGGGAAATAGAGTTAGTTTTTCACAGTATGTCTACTATGGAAGTGTTTTGCATAACTGCACATGTATAACATGTATTGTGTTGCTTGCCTTTTCAATGAGGGTGGATAGGGAGGAAGGGAGAAAATTTGGAACCCAAAGTTTTAAAAGCACATGTTTAAAAAAAATGTTTTCACATGCAACTGGGAAATAAGAAATACAGGAAACAGGCTACAGAAATCTATCCTGCCCTCCAGGAAATTAGAAGGGGAAGGGGATAAGAGAAGGAGGGGAGAGATAGAATGGAGGGCAGACTAGGGGAAGGGGTATTCAGAATGTACACCATCTTGGGGTGGGGGGAGGGGTGAGATGTGGTGAGAATTTGGAACTCAAAATCTTGTGGAAGTAAATGTTGAAAACTAAAAATAAATAAATTTATTTAAAAAAAAACCAATGAAGGTCTGGAGTATTACTAGATTTTATAATGTATTAATAATTCTACCACTATAAATTCAAGGGTAATGGAAGAAAAGCCTCTTACCACACTATACTTTGATGAAGTACTAGAAATGCCAGCTATAGCAATAAAATAAGAAAACAAAATTAAAGTATTGAATTCAGTGAAGAGGAGACCAAATTATCTGTATTTTCAGATGACGTTGTTGTTCAGTCGTTTCCAGTCCTGTCCAACTCTTTCCTGAAGTGGTTTGCCATTTGATTCTCCAGCTCATTTTACAGAAAAGGAAACTGAGGAAGATAGGGTTAAGTGACTTTTCCAGAGTCACACAGCTAGTAAATGTCTGGGACCACATTTGAACTCAGGTCTCTCTGACTTGAGGCCTGGCACTCTCTCTGCTGCACCACTTAGCTGCTCCATTTTTCAGATGTGATGGTTTATTTAATAAAGCAATCAAAGCATCAGCAAAGAAACTAAATGAGATTATTAATAGCTTCAGTGAAATAGCAAGATACAAAATAAATCCACAAAAATTAGTACTTCTATTCAATATTAATAGAAACCACAGAAAATTTTTCATTCAAAATAATTTTAATACACATAAGATAACCGGGAATTAACCTGCCAAGACATATAAAGGACTTTTTTAACTATAACTACAAAAGATTAAGATAAATCATAGCTACATCAACAGAGTATTAGTGTGCCTGCCTTGCCACGGTCCCTTCAACATAAGTTATTCTTGCCTTTTACAATCTTTACAAATAAAGACTATAAAAGACAGAGATAGTCACTGTTGGTGGAGCTCAGGAAAGACAAGCACATTAGCACTAACGGTAGAGCTGTGAATTGGTGCAACCATTCTGGAAAATAATTTAGCATTATGCAAAAAAAAGTCATCAAATTATTCATACCCTTTGACCCCAGAGATCCCACTCCGGGGCAAGTATCCAAAGGAAATTAAAGAATGAAAAAAAAGCTTCACACATACCACAATATTCATAGTAGCATTTTTTTGGTAGCAAAAAAACTAGAATGTTTGGAAAAGGGTGTGAATTAAATATAAAATATATTTTAAAAGCATATTAAAATGTTATTAAATATATTCATCTGTATTGTTGAATATTTAAGATAATATTAAAGCATATTTAAAATAAATTGATTGATAGACAAATTTGATTATGAAATCCTCTTTACAGAAATAAAGGAAGACTTAGATCATTGGAAAGCTACATAGGGACATATTGGTATAAGAAAAATTGATGACCTTATCTAAATTAATCATATATTTAGTATATTACATACCAGTCTTCCAAGGTATTACTTTTTAGAACTAGACAAAATAGCAAAAAGAGCAAAAGGTCATGCATTTCAAGGGAAATACTTTTTTTAAATGGAATGAAGAGGGTTAACATTACTAAATCTGAAATTATATGATAAAATTAGCTGGCAAAACTATTTGGTAATGGTTATGAAACAGAAAAGTAGATCAGTGGAACAGTCAAGTAAGACCTAGAAACAAATAAAAATAGAACCCGATGGTAGATAAACCCCCAAACTTCAACTGAGAGGAAACTTTAGAGCTTGATTTTCAGACCCATTCGTCTTTTGGTTTTTGTTCAGAAAATGAAATCCTTCATAGAGATGAATGTGATTTTCCTGACTTCCCTTAAACAGAGACTCAGGTGGGCAGTTCTCCTCCCCACTGCCCAAACGAACTCATCCAATACTGATCCTGAATGCTAACCTATTCTGATGAGTGGGTTGGAGGACCGGTAAAAGCAGAGGGCAAAATTATAAGCCTTTTGCTCTCCCATGCTCCTCCAGCACTGGGGCAGTCCTTCTACTGCTCCTGAATCAGCTCACAAGCCCAACCCATAGCAGCTGTGCCAAAGCTCTTCCAGCCTCCTCCTCCCATGTCCTTCCTCCATCCTCTCCCTTCTTCTTTGCTGAGGACTTTGCCTCATTTCACTGAAGAAATTGAGGCTAATTTTTCTCCCCCTCCTTCCCCATCTTCTCCAGAAGTCTGCCCTTTCTATCATTCCTAATCTTTAATCTCTCCCTATCTATAGCTCCTTTCCTGTTGCCAACAAATACTGCCATGGTTTCCAAATCCTCACTTGATTTGACCACCTCCACTCACTTTCATCCTATTATGTCTCCTTTATTTGCAACTAAACTGGCTTGTGTGGCTCAATGAAACCCTATACCAAGATAAGGTCGAAATGGGTATATGATTTAAACATAAAGGGTGGTACTGTAAGCAAATGAGGAGAGCAAGGAATAGTTTACCTGTCAAATCCATGGAGAAGGGAAGAATTTGTGACCACACAAGAGATAGAGAACATTATGAAATTCAAAATGGATTATTTTGATTACTTTAAATTAAAAAGTTTTTGCACAGGCAAAGCCAATGCAACCAAGATTAGAAGGAAAACAGAAAGCTGGGAAACAATTTTTACAGCCAACATTTCTGATAAAGGCCTCATTTCTCAAATATATAGAGAACTGAGTCAAATTTCTAAGAATACAAGTCATTCCCCAATTGATAAATGGTCAAAGGATATGAACAGGCAGTTTTCAAATGAACCGTTCTATGAAAAAATGCTCTAAATCACTATTGATTAGAGAAATGCAAATTAAAACAACTCTAAGGTACCATATCATACCTATCATATTGGTTAACATAACAAAACAGGAAAATGATAAACACTGAAGAAGATGTGGGAAAATTGGAACACTAATGCATTGTTGGTGGAATTGTGAACCAACTCATCCAACCATTCTGGACAGCACTTTGGAACTATGTCCAAAGGGCAATCAAACCATGCATACCATTTGACCAAGCAATACCACTACTACGTCTGTATCCCAAAGAGATCATAAAAAAGGGGAAAGGACCCACATATACAAAAATATCTATAGCAGCTCTTTTTGTTGTGGCAAAGAATTGGAAATTGAGGGGATGCCCATCAATTGGGGAATGGTTGAACAAGTTGTGATAAATCAATGTAATGGAATACTATTGTTCTATAAGAAATGATGAGCAGGCAGATTTCAGAAAACTCTGGAAAGATTTACATGAACTGATGCTGAGTGAAGTGAGCAGAACCAGTACACAGTAATAGCAACATTGTACTATGATCAACTATGACAGACTTAGCTCTTCTCAGCAATACAATGATCCAAGACAATTCCAAAAGACACATGATGGAAAATGCTATCCATATCCAGAGAAAGAACTATGGAGTCTGAATGCAAATTGAAGCATACTATTTTCACTTTTGTTTTTTGTTTTTCCTTTCTCATGGTTTTTCCTTTTTGTTCTGATTCTTCTTTCACAACATGACTAATGTGGAAATACATTTAACATGATTATACATGTATATCGCATATCAGCTTGCTTGCTGTCTTGGGGAGGGCGGAGGGAAGGGAGGGAGAAAAAATTAGAACTCAGTCTTACAAAAATGAATGCTGAAAACTATATTTACTAGGGAAAAAATAAAACACAATTTAGTGAAAAAATAAAATAACATTGCTTTTTTCTTGGGAAAAAAAAACACAGAAACAAACAAATCATGAGCTATGTCATGCAGGGTCACCCAATCATGGAGTGATGGGCACTCACTTTGTTTCCTGTTGTTTGTTATTACATGTCCTTGGACCCAACATTTCTACTACTGGCCAAATACCACAAACAAAATTTTTCTGAATTTCTCAGATTCATCATTTCTTACTGTACAATAATATTTAATTATTTTTGAATACCAGAGTTTTTTCAACTGCTCCCCAATCTGCAGGCACCTACTTTGTTTCTAGTTCTTTGCTATGACAAAGAATACTGCTATGAATATGTATACACATATATATATGTAAAATGGACCTTCCCCCCACCCAAGTCTTTTGACTTGCTTATGGTATTTTCCCACTAGTGGAAGTGTTGGGTCCAAGGACATGGCCAGTTTAGTTGCATCATTCCAAACTTAGATCCGAACAGTTGGACAGCTTCGTGGCTGCATGAGTATAGCAGCAGCATTATTTGTAGTAACAAACAACAGGAAACAAAGTGAGTGCCCATCAATTAGAGAATGACTGAACAAATTAGGCATACGAAGATAATGGAATATTAGTGCCCCCTAATTATCAAGGACTAGAAGGAATCAAGAGAAACATGAGCTGATGCTGAGTAGAAAATGACCACAATCATGTCAATGGGAGCAACAGTAAAAGACACCGGAACTCAGGTTGGGTGGAACATCCAACGCTACTTCCAGAAATCCAACAAAACATGCTTTCTCCTTGGTAAAGAAGTGGAGGACTGAGTCTTTGGAATATTATGTGTGCTTTCAGGTAATTCTCCTGTATGGTTTGGTTTTACATAACTTTTTCTTTGTTACAAAGGAAATTACTAAGGTGGTAAGGGCATATGAGGAAGCAACTCTGGCCTAAAAATAAAAGGCATTGATAAAATTTAAAAACCGAATGCCATGGGGGAGGGGGGGAAATGGATTCTTTAATACATTATTTTGCAATTTTGACGTACTAAGGAATACAAAGAATGTACAATGATCAAGAAATCCAACAATCAACAAGCATTTATTTATTAAACACCTGGTAGGTGCCAGGCACTGGGCTGGGGGATGGGGTTACAAACACAAAGAAAGAAACAATTCCTGTACTAAAGGAACTTAAATTCTAAGAGATACATTAGGCATGAGTGAGACAGCACCTTATAGTGGAATAAAGCCTGGATGTGGAGACAGAGAACCTTGCTTTGAATCCCTCCTTTGTACTGTGCCAACACTGTGACCTTGTGAAGGTCCCTTCAACTTTCTGGGTCTCACTTTTCTCATCAGGCAAATGACAGCAATGGACTACATGAATCAATCAACAGTTGTTTAGAGGAACAGACCATGTGCCAGGCACTGTACCTATAAAGATAAATACGAAATGGTCCCTGCCTTCAAGGAATTTAATCCTGCACGCAGTAATGACATGTACACGTATACACAAAACGTAAAGTAACTGGAGGGGGCACTAGCACAAAGTGGGGATCGCAGAGTGCCCCAGGTAGGAGGGGGTGCTCCAGGTAAACTCTGAAGGAATTGAGGGATTCTAACAGGTCGAGGTAAGGTGGCTTGGCCTGTCGGGCCACCTGGGCACAGAGGCCTGGGAGGGACAGCAAGAAAGCCAGTGTGACTGGGCCACAGAGTGCATGCAAGGGATTAATGCATGATAGGGAAAGGTGGGTTGAAGTTAATGTTAAATGACTTCTAAGACTGCTTTAGTTCTATGATCCAATGAACCTTATCTTATCTATAAAATGGGACAATCTTTGGAAAGGAGAATAACTGAGGTTTGTGTCTCTGAATGCAACCTTGTCAATAAAAAACAACAGAGGAAAAAGAAAGATGTATCTACACTTGGAAAAATGAGATAGAGTTTTGGAAGAGAGAAAAACAGCCTAGCTCACCTGGGACCTAGTTGTCAGGACCCCAGAAGCCATCCCCTCCTCCTCCTACTCCTTGTTTCTCCTTTCTTGGGAAAGGGAAGAGTCTTGAGAAGCCAGAACTAAAGAAGGAGAAAGATGTTATAAAGGAAATAAATCCTGCTTTCTAGCTCCCCAATTTCATTGGAATAGAATTCTCTGATACCATCTGAAAGTGAGTCCTATGGTCCTTTCCAGGGTGAGATTAAACGGAGCCTAGGAGCAGAACAACCTTCCAGAATCCGAAAGGATCACATATTCTAGCTCCTTAGGATCCTTGGCTCGATTCCTCCTCTACTCATAACAGGTTCCAAGGGACAGAGCGCTGGTGGAAGAATTGGGACACAGGCTGAATTCATGGCACTTCCCCTATGTGCTATGCGAGAGGCTTTGGTACCTCAGTCATCTCTTCATTTAAGGAAGAAAAAAATATTCTGTTCTCTTCCAACACTTAGAGGAAATATGAGGAATTCATTTACTGAATTTTTTGGGAAAAGTTTTTTGAAAGGAAAAAAAAAGGCTAACAGTCTAGACCCAAGATAAATAGAGAGAAAGAAAAGAGTTTGAAATCTTTGATGAGTTTAAGTCATGAGGCCCAAAGGAACTACATACCAGCCCAAGGAAAGGAACAGAAAATGTGATGGCTGAGCCATGGTTGCCAGTGATCTCTCAAAGGTCAGACCAAACGTGGTCCCTGTTTTCAAAAAAAGAAGAGAGCAGAACTTGCAAACTATAAGCTAATGAGCTTGACTCTGACACCTGGCAAAATTCTAGAAGTAGGAACAAAGAGACAGCAAATATTTAGAAAAAAGACTCAGAGCCAGGAGCCCGGCTCCATCATAGCAGAGGCATGCCAGAGTAACTTCCCTTCCTTTTCCAATAGACACATGAGATAGGGTAGTCAAAAGTACAGCTGGCTAGACTAGAAACTACTCGAATGGATGGCCCCAAAGAGAAATTAATGGTCTCCAGTGGAATGCCCCATTAATAAAACTTTGTATGTGTGCCATTTAACAGAAAGACACAAGCAATACAGAGGCAGTGTGGTAAAATGGACAGAGAGCTGGACCCTGAAGCCAAGAAGACCTGGGTTCAAGTTCCACCTCTGACTTAACTTGACCTCTCAGTGCTCTAGGCAAGTGGTACCTAACTCAAGTAGAGAGAGATCCCTGTGCAGCATAATGACTTAGAAAACCACAAATTGACATTATCTATACTGTATTTTGTGTTTTGTTAGACATTTTCCAATTATATTTTAATCTGGTTCAGCCTTACTGCAATTGACACGTTTTCTCTAGGCCACTCCTTTAAGTCCATAAGGTGCAGAGAAAGGGCTGACCTGCACCAGTGGGGAGTTCCTTCTACCAGTGAAATCCCAACTCCAGTCCCTACAGAAGACACGCTTATCAAATCTAAAGATGACACAAAACCAAGCAGGATAACTAATATCCTGGACAGACTCAGGATCCAAAAAGACCCTGAGAAGCTAAAACACTGAACTCAATCTAAGAAGGTGAAACTCAATAGGGACAAAACCTCAATGTTACAAGCTTAAGGTGAGAGTGATGGAGAGAGACTGCAGTTCATCTGAAGATACTGAGGTTTTAGTAGAATACAGGGAGTCAGCAGTGTGATGGGACCATGAAAAGAGGCGATGCAATCTCAGGATGCATGAGAGGCGGTGTGCTAATTAGAACGAGGGAGGTGAGAGTATTGCTTTCCTCTCTCTCTCCTCTGGCCAGACATGTTGGGCACTGTGTTCAGTTCTGGGTACCACATTTTAGAAAGATCACTGACAATGTGGAAAGTGTCCAGAGGAAGTCAGCTTTTATTTCTGGTTAGACACAGGTTGGACTAATTGGCCTCTGAGATGCCCTTGAGTTCTGAAATTCTCAGGTGGCAAATGAAGGTCTTGAGATCATGCCGTTTCAAAAAGCAAGGGTGTTTAAGCAGGCAAAGAGGAGGCAAAAAGACACACTTCTATTTGGCTCCAAATGTAGAGCCAGGAACAATGAGTGAAATCTCCAAGGACGTAGCCTTACAGCAAACACAAGGAGCATCTTAACAACTAGAGCTGCCCAAGAGAACACGGAGCGAGGCTGCAGGTTCTACATCTCTGGAGGTCTCCAGACGGAGGCTGAATTACTGACCGCTGAGGGTAACGTAGACAAGTTTCCCTCACAGATACAAACAACTGAGACAAAATGACATCCGAGACACCACTTAACCTTCCAGTTCTGTGACAGCTTGTCAAAGTGACCTCTTTTCCTTTCTGCAAAGGTTACTAAACTAATATATAAAGAGAATGTCACAGACATGAGATATTTTAACCACAGCAAGGCTCTGACAAGCTTTCTTATATCCTTATGGACAAGATGGAGACATGAAGACTAGATTCAAAACTGGTCGAATGACTGCACCCAGAAATTTAAGAAAGTCAATGTCAGCTTAGACAAGGGTTTTCTGGTAGAGTTCTCTAGCCATCTCTCTAACTGTGTCAGCTTTATTCAATATTTTTATCAGGAGGCAGAGATGACAGTCAGTTAACGTGCATTTATTAAGTACTTACTGTGTACTAGGCATTGTGCTAAGCACTGGAGATAGAAAGAAGAAACATGGTCCCTATCCTCAAGGAGCTCATCTTCTAAGAGGGGAGATAACACACAAATAACTATGGACATACAAGTCACACTCAGTGTAAATGGGAAGTAATTTCAGAGGGAGGGCACTACCAGTGGGAATGACTAAGTGACTAAGTGACTTTTGCAGAAAGTGAAATTTGAACTGAGTCTTAAAGGAGGCCAGGGAAGGCAGGAGAAGGGGGTGAGGAAAGTGAGCAATGACATACTTATTAAATGTGGAATAGTGTATTACCAAAGCTGGACAGCTCATTAACTATACTAGATGAAATAATTGGCATACAAAAAGATCTTGGCACCTTAGAACACAAACTAGTAAGACAAAATTATGCAGAGAAAAAAATCAAGTACAAAAGTTGAATGAGAACAACAGTTCATGGGGGAAAACCTGGTATTCTTTCAGCTTTGTGATCCAGTAGGCAATGTTTCTGTGTTTCTACATACCACAGTATCAGAGAATCAATGAATCCCAGAGTTAGAAGAGACCTCAGCAGCTGCCAAGCCCAACTGTACCACTACATGAATCCCTACTTTAATATACGTGACAAATGATTTTCTAGCTCCTGTTTGATGACCTCCAAGGAGAAGGAAATCACTGTCTCCTGAGGCGGCCCATTTGACTTTTCAATAGCTCTAATTCTCATGAATTTTTCTGAGTTAGAGCCTACATTTGCCTCTTTGCAACCTGTCCGTTGTTTGTGGGGATTGTTGTGGCAATCTACTCTGGGGATTCCCCCCCCAAACAAGTGGAATCCCTCTTTGACAAGACAGCCTTTCAAATGCTTCAGCACAGATGTCTCATCTCCCCAGATGAAGGGATTGGACGAGATGGCATCCGAAGTCCTTATGTTTCTATGAGCCTTCTCTTCTGCAGGCTCCCCCATTCCTTCCACCAATCCTTACACGAAAGACTCAAGGTCCTTCACCATCCTGACTGTCCTATTCTGGATATTCTCCATCTTATTAACATCCTTCCTCCAATAGGGGGCCCAGAACTGAACATAAAACCCCTCTGCACAGGGCACAGGGACATATTCATTCCTAAAGGATGAGTCTCTCAAAGTAGGTCAAGATGGCAATAACTTCTTTGGCTTCCACGACACACTTCCGACTCAGATTGAGCTTACGATTCACTAAAAAATATTCGATCTTTTTCATCTAATCATGCCCCTTCATTTTGTACTTAATGAAATTCCTTTTTGAAGCGGTGTATGACATTAAAACAGGCTCTGCTGAATTTTATCTTGTTATATTCAGCCAGACAGTATCTTTTTTGAACACCAATTCTGTCTTCCAGTATGTTAACTATCCCCCTTGGCTTTGTATCATTTGCAATTTTATAAGCATGTCATTTACGCCTTTATGCAAAATACCGATTAGAACGTTAAGCAGTATAAGACCAAATCTGGAGCATTTCACTGGAGGCCTTCTGCCAAGATGACATTTAATCATTAATGACTGTTCTTTGAGTCTGGCCATTTAGCCAGTTCCCAAACCATCTAATTATTATCATCTACTCCATATCTTTTCCACAAAAATACAATATTTTATCAAAACCTTGCCAACATCTAGGTAAACTATATTTACAGTATCCCCTTGATCTACTAGTTTAGTAGCCCTGTCAATAAAGGAAATAAGGTTAGTTTGGCAAAATCTATTCTTGATGAGGCCATGTTGGCAGCTTGTGAACTTCCACATCTTTTCTAGTTTTTTACTAACCATCTCTTTTAAATTACAAGTTTTGCTAGGAATCAAAGTTAAGCTCACTGGCTACAAGACAGCATACTCTATTGTCTTTCCTTTTTTGAAAATCAGGACATGTGCCCTTCTAACCAGAGGTACCCCATTCTCTATGATCTTCCCCAAACTACTTACAGTGGGTCAGCCATCACATCCATCAGTGTTTCCAGAACCCAGGAACATAGCTCATATATGGGCCATGTGACTTGGACTCATCATGCTCTCTTTCAGTATCTTAAGTCTCAGTAATAATAATGGCTAGCACTTATATAGAGCTCCAAGGTTTGCTTTATATTGAATTGCTCAACCACCCTGGGAAGTTAGGTGCTATTATTACCCCCATTTTACAGATAAGGATACGGAGGCTGAATGTGGTTGGGTGACTTTCCCACGGTCACACAGCTAAGTATCTGAGACAGCATTCAAACTCAGGTCTTCCTGACCCTAATTCCAGCACTCTTTATATCCACTGTACCCCCAAGCAGCCTATAACTCCCTGGTTGGACATTCTTTGTTCTATCTTTTCCTGAACAGAGGTCATTTTTCTTAGCAGAGAAAAGACAAACAAATGAGAGTTGAGCACCTCTCCCATCACTCTGTCAACCCTAGAAAGCCTTCCTGTCTTTCTTTGGATTCTACTTCTGGGCCACCCCCACCCCTAAGTTGATCAACTCATCTTTGGAACTCTGGAGAGGAGAAGCCTCCATTGGAGGCAGCTTTGGATAATAAGTTAAATCTTACCATTACCACTAGAAAAGGTGGGACAATGGCTCTATTCAAAGCCTCTGTGACAGCCTTGACCAGGGGTTCTTGATCTGGGATCTGTGAACTTGTTTTTAAAATATATATATATTTTGACAATTGTATTTCAACATAATTGGTTTCCTTTGTAATCCTCTGTATTTTATTTTACACATTTAAAAACATTACTTTGAGAAGGACTTCAGAGGTTTCACCACACCTGACACCTGAAGGGGTCTAAGACACAAAAAAGGTAAAGAACCGCTTCTTTCCCTTGGCCACCATTCCCTGATATGGGGGCCACGTCCAGTCATCCTAATCTATAAATCTATATCTGGTCACTGGACCCAGATGGCTCCAGAAGAGAAAGTGAGGCTGGTGACTTTACACAGCCCTCCCTCACTTAAGTCCAATTTACTTGCATGTCATGGCATCACCATCCTGACATCAGGGTCATCTTCAAGAACAAAGGACAAACAACAACATTCCCTGATACATATTGTATTATCCCAGGAGACTAATCTCCTTGGAGGGGGCAGAGACTTTCACATTTGCTTGTGTACTTAGCAACTAGCATAGTGCCTAACATACATAAAAGCTTGTTGTCCTATTTCAGTCAGTCAATAAGAATTTATCAAGTGACTCTGTTCTACTTACAGTGCTAAGTGCTGGGGATAAAAAGGCAAAACACAAGGAGCTCACAGTCTAATGGAGGAGATGACATTCAAACAACTACGTACAAACAAGATATATACAAGATAAATGGGAGATAATGGGGGAAGGCACTAGGATTAAGGGAGAATCTCATTGAAGATGATATCTTAGTAGGAATTTGAAACCAGGAGGTGGAGATTGGGGGGCACGAAGTGGGGGGGAGTCAGAAGAGCATTCTAGGCATGGGAGACAGTCAGTGACATAGTCAGCCCAGAGTAAGGAAACAGACTATCTTGTTTGATGAACAGCAAGGTCCGTATCACTGGACAGCTAGGTAAGGAGTGTGGTGTTAGACTGGAAAGGTAGGAAGGGGCCAAGTCATGAAAGGTTTTTAATGTCTAACAGGATTTTATATTTAATCATTGCAGTGACAGGTAGTCATTGGAGTTTACTGAATAGGGGTGGTGGGGTTACATGATCATATATGCACCTTAGGAAGATATATTTGGTAGCTGAATAGAGGATGGAGTGGAGAGATGTGAGGCAAGCAGAACCACCAGCAGGTTATTGCAACAGTCCAGGTGTGAGATGATGGGGGCCTGCACCAGAGCAGGGTCAGTGTCAGAGGAAAAAGGGATATATATATATATGTACATACACATACATATATATTTATATATGTGAGAAATGTTACAATGGTAAAATCAATAGGACTAGGCCACAGATTGGATGTGGGGGTAGTAGTAAGGGAGTGAAGAGTTAACCATGACTCCTAGGTTGTGAGCCTGGCTGACTGCTGGTGGTGCTCTGGATAGTAACAGCTAAGTAAGAAAGGGGCAAGTATGGGGGTGGGCGGGGGGATGAGCTATTTTGGACATGTTGAGTTTATGATGTCTGCAGGACATCCCATTGGAGATGTAAGTTCAGAGTTATCTGAGAATCCTCAGCAAAAATGACCATTGAAACCATGGGAGCTAATGAGATCAAGGGAAATTGTATAGAAGGAGACTTTTGTTGCCCTTACTTTTCTTCTTTAGACTTAGCTCATTTGTAGCTTATTTGCCCTTGTTACCATGTGTTGTATACTTCTTTAAAAAAAAAAAATCAACTAATACACTGCTGGTGGAACTGTGAACTGATCCAACAATTTTGGAAAGCAATCTGGAATTATGCCCAAAGAATTAAAAACTGTGTATACCCTTTGACCCAGCAATACCACTTTAGGTCTGTTTCTCAAAATGATCAGGGAAAAAGAAGAACCTATACGTTCTAAAATATTTATAGCAGATCTCTGTGGTGGCAAAGATTTGGAAATTGAGGGGATACCCATCAATTGGAGAATGGCTGGATAAGTTGTAGTACATGATTGTGACGGAGTACTAATGTGCTCTATGACGAGCAGGTGGATTTTAGTAAAACATGGAAAGACTTGCATGACATGATGAGCAGAACCAAGAAAATGTTGTATACATTAACAGCAACATTATTTGAATATATGTGAATGACTAAGATACTCTGAAATGAATACTCAAATTAACTACAAAGGACCTTGAAGGAAGGCTATCCACCTGAAAGAATATATGCATATGCATATGTGTGTGTGTGTGTGTGTGTGTGTGAAATGTTGGCCTTCTCTAGTGCAGGGCTGGGAAACAGCTTGGCACTCAAATGTAACCAAAATAAACAAGGAAAAAAATCTAACAATGAGTTTTCCATGCACCCACATAAATCTCTTCATATAGTTCCCATTTTTCCTCTGCTTTGGAAGATTTTTTTTTTCCTTTTATCTTCTGAATTTGTCTTTAGTTCCTTGTCCTTTCTGGACTGAGCTCTGATAAATTTAGTCCATGGGATGCTACCTATTCCTATGAATTCTATCTAGACTATACATCAGACTATGTGCAGTTTTCCTTTCTCTATCACAAATTCTGCAGAAGTGGGCACTTCCCCCAATGTTCTCATCTTTTTTCTCAGTTCATTCTAGCTCAGTAGTAGGAGATCCAGTACAAAATTCCCCCTGGTTAATTCCTCCATCGATAATGGTAAGCCAAGACATTATTAGCAGTTCTACAGCTGGAAAGGAGCTCCAGCAGATATCCAGATAATTGAAGTTCCTCATTACAATATCCTGCCTCTGTGCTAGCATTATCTTGTTTCTCGAATTCCTTATTTCTATTTTCTATCCAGGTGGTATATGGTATACTGAGGATGAACGTATTTGTTTTCCCCTTCATTGGTATTTACAAAAATGCTCCACTTCATGCTTCTCATTCTTGGTTTTTGGATTTCTTCATGACTACATCTTCTTAACATGCAGAAAAACCTAATTCTTTTACTTACTTTTACTAAAACCTAAATCTTTTACATAGAGATAAACAAGTTTTTTCTTCTTAGTTTCTCACTAAAACTTCCTTGTAAAAAATTGCTACTTTCTCCAGATTGAACAAGAAGAGTGATTTTCCCCATCCTGGGCAGGGACCCCTACAGTGTATGTAGTATGGTGGTACTGAAGGAAACGTGCCAGCTCAGTCCAGAAAGCCCTGGTGAAACTGGACCAGGTAATCCTGTCTGTGCATGTGTGGGGGAGGGAGTTAAGGAAGTAGTCAGGACTTGGGATACATATTGACCTCTTCTACCTTGACAAGTCCTTCCTATATGGTCCCCGGTAATTATCTTGTTTTCCTCACAACACACAGGTTCCCACATGGTTTCTGTACTTTTCACCTCTCCTCAAACACTAGTCCCAAATACTCCAGTCACCCCCTTCCTTACATTGTAACTTTTCCCAAGTCTTGTCTTCTCGGCCAGAATGGGCATATTAATGTAGTACCAGCAGCAAATTTTTCAGCCGTTTCTGTATTGAAGGGTCTTAGGGCCAGGATGTTTACTCCTAGGACTGATTCTTGTTCTCTAGCATTGACCTTCATCTACAGGCAGAACTGAGATCAGTCACAAGACAGTGGCCAAGAAAAGCCCAGTATTATCAGTTATATAGCAAATGGAAAGACTTCCTTGGATATGCAAATGGGTACAAAATGAGTTTTACTGAACTGACATTCATTCAACAAGCACTTAACCAACACAACCACAAATACTGAATACACTTCTGCACAGATTTCCAACTTAACAAGTATCTAATAAGCCCCTACTTTGTACCAGACACTGTGCAAGGTGCTGGGAATACAAACACTCAAATGAGGCTGTGGACTCAGTGCAAAACACACGTCTACCTTTTAAAACCCAGTTACTGTATTGTTGATATAACTTAACTGTTTTTATTTGTCACAAGGAAAAATTCTATTGAGGGAGAAGTGTATGTCAGGAAATCACTAGAGGAAAGGACAAAAAACATCAGTAAAACTTTAATTTATTGCAACCTACTGTGCTCCAGGTAGAAACAAGAGCTTACAATGTACTGAAAAATGAGAGCAAAAATATGCACAATCATATCATTACTAAAGTGATTTTTCTAAAATGTAGGTCTGACCATGACACACCCCACTCAGTAAACAACAAAAATTCCTTATTTAGGATCAAATATAAATCCCTCTTTTTGGCATTTAAGGCTCTCTATGACCTTTACGACCTGACCCTGTATACCTTTTCCTTCTTCTCATACTTCACTCTCCTCCACAAACTCCATGATGCAGCCAGCAGGGTCAGGAAATCCCAGAGAAGAGAGGGTAGGGCACTCCCACCTTTATATCTTGTCTTCCTCATTAGAATGTAAACTCCTTAAGAGAAGGGACCACCTTCCCTTTTTTGTATTCCCCCGGCGCTTAGCACACTGCCTGGCACAAACTAAGTACTTAGTAAATACTTTATCTATTTAGTTATCTATTCAAGAAGAAGGGGTAGTCAGACTCTAATATTGTAGACCAGAAGTGTCAAATCCTCAGCCCTCGAATGTCAGGCAAAACCAGATTAAAATGTAAATGGGAAATATTTAACAAAATGAATAAAAATGCCATACAACACAGATAATGTTAATTTGTGGTTTTCTAAGTCAGTACGGATCATTTCTATTTGAGTGTGATACCACTGTTGCAGACCAAGAAGAAAGAAGATTGAGAAAAAGCCATTAGATTTAGTAATTATGAGGTGAAGAGTGATGTTGAAGGAGCAGTTTCAGTTGAGGGCTGAGATCAGAAATGAGATGGCAAGGGGTAGAAGTCGGGCAAGGACAATACACATTTTCTAGGAATTTGGCTACAAAAGAAGAGATATAGATAACTTAAAGGGATTGTGAAGGGAATGGAGAAGATCTGAGCATGTTTGTAGAGAAAAGGGAAGGTGCCAGTAGAGAGATATATACACACAGTCAACTCAATACCAATCCTGTGCACTTTTCTTTGGACCATGTTCATGAGGGAAAGGAATAAAATGAGGAGGAAGATGAAAGGTCCAAGTAGCTCAGGCTCAAAGCTCATACACACTCACTGCCTTAAGGCTTACAGAATACTTCAAATACATCATCCCATTAGATCCTCACAATTCCACACAGTCAATAGGGTCAGTAACTGTGTCAGACACACATCTTTAAGGTTTGCAAAGCACTTCTCTCACGATTGCTTTCTTCAGAAGTCTCTAACTGCGATTTCATCAGCAGAGGGAATTCCTGGTACAGAAACCCTCCATCTACACCAATAATAACTCAACTGCAACTTAACAGTCCTAAAAAGCCTGGAGCACTGGCTCATGATCCCATAGCCAGTTCAGGTCAGAAGTAAGATTACTCACTACATCAGTTGCCCTTCTGGAGGAAGGTACTATGACTTCAGAAATCAGAATTTTCTCAAGGTTTTATGATTTCAAAATTTAGAAATTTCAGAAAGGCATCATGGCAATATGGACAGAACTGGCCTCCGAGTCAGGCAGACCTGGGTTCAAGTTCCACCTCTGCCACCTCCTGGCTTTGTGATGCTCTCAGTGCCCGAGACAACCCTCTATTCCTCTAAGTGGCGCAGGTGACAATCTGTATTGGTAAAGAAAGTCCCTCCTCCAGAGCTTCCTACGAAATGAAGCAAACAGCAAAGAAAACCTTATTTACAAGACACAACTTTCCAGGTCTTTCCTGGTTCCCAGTCCCGCTCTCTTTCCACTAGACCACATCTCCTGAGTCTCAGTATCTAATATTCAGTCTCTCCCATCCACCCTTCCGGTGGCTGCCAAGGGGACGATCCTAAAAGGTAGGTCTGACCCTGACCTGTCCCTACTCTATGAACTCCAGGGGACCCCCTATTCCTTCTAGAGTCAGCTGGAGCTGGATGTTCCAGTCCAGGGGTCGGCCAACTCCCACCCCAGCCCCCACAAGTAGGCTCTAGCTGGCTGACCCGTCAATGCTCCTCTACGGGCAGAGCACGAAAGAGATGGCCCGATGGACGGAGTGCCAGACTTGAGTCAGTAAGACCCGAGTTCGAATCCCGCCCCAGACACTCTGCTGGGTGACTCTTGGGTCAGTCACTTATCGCTCAGCCTTAGTTTCCTCATCTGTAAAAGAAAAATAAATAAATAAATCGGCCAAAGAGAGGGCACCTACCCCCGGGGGCTGTGGGGTGGGTCAAAGGAGATACCGTCAGTGTGGTCCTCAGTGGGGGTCGTGGGTGCGGAGAGGCTGCCCGCCATCACCCACTCCCCACCTTCGGGCTCTCAGCGAAGCCCCCTCCCCAGCCCGTGACACCGCCTCCCTGAGGTCTGCCCAAGGTCGGACCACTCCTCCCCCCGCCCTTGGCTCGAGGCCCGCGGCGCCCCCTCCCATTCCTGCTCACACCCTGCCCTTCGCACACTCGCACTCACGGACCCTCACACTCACACTCACATATACACAGACACACACAGACACACACAGAAACAGACACACAGACACACAGACACAGACACACACACACATACACTCACACACACACTCACCAAACAGTTGCCGGGTACGTCTCGCGGGGAAAAAAAAAGGGCTGGATGAAGTCCCACCCACTGGGAACTGCGCCTGCGCAGGGTGAACCGCAAACTAGAATTCCCAGAATGCATTGGGCTCGGGAGTACGTATTTGGCTACATATTCCGGGAAATGGAACCTCGTCCCAAGATAGAATTGCGCCCCCAAGAGGTTCTGGGAAATGTAGTCGAGGGTCGGGATGGGGGGGAGGGAGGGGACGGATTCTTCTGCGCAAGCGCAGGGCTAGATGCCTCACATTAAGGGCTTCAGTAGCTTAAAGGGACAGGGGACACTTCCAGCGCACGGGCTCGTGCACCCGGCCCCTTCCTTTCCAAAAACCCCGTGTCTGCAGACTGGGGTCGATGAGGGCATCCTCATCGATGAGGATCCTTCCTGCCGCAATGAGGAGCCCAGGGGTCCCTTGGCCCACGTGCGCGGCCAAAGCTAGGGCGACTGTGGACTGGGGGGCATGGCTGGAGGCATGCCATCCTAAGGCCTCTGTGGTTCCATGACCACAGTACTACGTGTGTTCTTTGTTTTCCTCGTGAGCCCTTCTGACTTCCTCCAGTTACATCCACGTCACTCTTGTGCCAAATCTCGTCTTTTCCATTTCCACGTCTGTAGCATCCTCTCCTCTCCACTCACAACCACCACCCCATCTTAGGCCTTCATCATCTCTCATCTGTACTGTTGCATAAATTTCTGGTTGATTTCTTCCCAAATCTCTTCCCTTTCCAATTCATCCTCCACCTTGCTGCCATAATGATTTTTTTTTTCTAATGGAGAGGTCTGACTACATCCCCTCACATTCCATTCGGGATTTTTATTTGTTAATTAATCCAGAAGAATGAGGTTGCAGCTAAATTGGAGGATGGCCCACTGGTACTTCTGAAAGAGGCAAAGAAAGGGGTTGGCATCTGGGTTTTATGTTATCCGAGGCAATAAGAAACATTATTTCATTGAATATTTATTCATTACATAATATAATGCTGATGATAAGTATTTGCAAAAAAGTTGCTGAGCAGTAGAGAAATTTTACAGTGATAATCATTTAAGATCAATTGAACCCCAATAAGGGCCAAAAACCTGAATTAATCTTTTCTCTCTAAGTGAACTAAAAATGCCCCTCCCTGTGTCGGTAACTTCAGTACCAGGTGGAGCTGACCAACATTCTTCCTGTTTGTGATCACTAAGGACAGGATACCTGGGACCAGACACTCTCTTGAATAGTGGGATTTTTCTCATTTTGGTATTCTATGGACATATGTTATGTAGGGGAAACACAGATATCCTGGATCTATAATTTCAACTGACACTTTGACATTCTATTTTATTGTATTTACAACCTATTCAACTGAGAAACTTCCTTTCCCATGCTATATGTTAAAAAAAAATATGGAGGCTACACACACACACACACACGTAACAGACATCCTGAGTAAATGTTCTCCTAAAATTGCTTGATTCAGTCAGAGTTAAAAGCTCTGGCTCCATGTACATGTCGCTAACTTAAGGGAATAAACAATATGAATTTACTTATCATCGAACTTGTTGCCTCTTTAACTTTCAGATCGACAGCAATGGTACCATGACTTTGGATGGAACTGAAGGAGTGGGTGAAAACAACAACCCACTCCAGCATTGCTAGTGGCTCGGGTACTTCAGGATCCATTTTTTTCCTGGAGTCCTAACCTTGATGGAGTCCGGTAAATTGTCCTATTCCCAGCTTCCAAGGACCTACCACTAATTTGGTTGAAGTCTGAAAGAAAATTCCCTTTAAGCAAGCTCTGGGGTTGGGGATCAAGTCGTGGTTCAGAAACTCCGGCTACTGTATCAGTTAGGGCCCCTCTGGTAAGGATTGATCTAGGATGGGTCAATCATAAACTAAAATTAGAAATGTGGCTAACAAGACCACCACAGAAACTAAAACGAGAAATTCAGCTAACAAGACCACCGTCTCTTATATGTCAAGCCATTGCCAATCTGGTGATCACAAATACTGCCAGCGCTGATGTCAGTTAACTGAAGATAGCCCCAAATTATGGTGGCCGCAATAGGCGTTCTTTTGACCAGTCAAAATTACTTTATCTTAAAACCAAATTAAATTTAAAGGCCAAAGGAGTGGGAATGTTTTTACAGCTAGGTTGCTGAGATGGCTGAGGGAGAAGGAAAGGCAGAAGCCTCTTCCCTTAAGGCTCACAAAGCCCATTCAGTACTCTTTCCCAGGCTCCAAATAATCCCTTTCACTCTCCCCTTTCCCTTAAAGGCTATGGTCCTGACGGGGACTCAGATCTCCGAATTTAACTTCATTGGGACTTGCCCCTTTAAATGTACAACCTCAGGGGCACTCTGAGGAAGGCTCACAGGATCCACTCACACTATCAGGTCTTGGATCCTTGCAAATTCCCCAACCACCTTCCTCAGAATAATAATAAATAGCCAATTTGTGTTGGGAGTATCTAACAAGCCTCTAATTCCCTCTCTCTGTGCCATTGAGTGCTCACTATTGTATTGTCCTGTCAATTTGTCTGTCAGTGAATGTCTCTGTGTCTGTATCACGTGTGCTGGGAGTGAGTCCATTACCTCGTAAGATTTAAAATGCAGGCAGTCAGAGACTTCTCAGGGCTGCAGCTAGGAAAACAACAAACCCGTAAGACTCCTTTCCTTGTGGTTTCAGGCCTGGCCAGCCTAGACATACAGTGAAAAGTTAGATACAGCTAAAGACATCTTAGCAGATTCTGGAGGTTTTGAGATTAATCATTAAGAAATTGGGAAATTGGTCATTTTGGGATTGTTGGAGAAAACTCCTGAGCCTGGGGGTAATTCCAGGAGCTCACCTTCTGCTAAAATACCTCCTCCCAATACTGATTCCTCAGCATTCCCCACTCCCTCTCCAGAGATAAGCAGCTCAATATGAGGATTGTAAAAGAGAAGAGAATGCTGGAGAATTGTAGGGAAAACTTAAATCAGCCTTCCCCATCTGGCAAAAGGAGAGCAGGGGCAGCTATCACAGACGAGTGATAGTCTGCTATTTCTTACTAGTTGTGTGACCTTGGGCAAGCCACTTAACCCCATCGCCTAGGCCCCTCCCCCCCCAAAAAAGAAAAGAAAAGAAATAAAGATAGTCTGCTCTTGGGCACCTTGTAGCCCACCCCTCTAGGCAAGGCCTGGGAGTAACATCCAGGTTCAATACATTCTGCCCACCGTGCCCCAGCAGCTGCAAACGGCATCAACCTCAGCAAATTCTGCAGCTGTGGGGAGGGGAGAGGTGGACAGGTCAGAACTACGATGAGATTCCCTAAGCCCTGCCATCAAGAATTATCACCACCTGGAAAGCCCTGGCATCAGCCACCTGAGCCCCTGGCAATAGCATTATGAGGTGAGAAGCCAACTTCTGCTCTTGGTAAGCTCCATATTTCTCTGTTCCAGTTGCAGAAATGTGTCTACTTGTAATTTATGGCTAGCTATTTTATCTCTGTTTGCTCTGTTTCCAGATTTGTAAAGGGAAAAATAATAATGGTTGTTGTCATGGGATCAAAATGATATGATTGTAAAGTGCTTAAAACAATGTCTGGCATATGTTAGACAACATTATTATCTCCCTAATTTAATGTAATTGTTCCATGCCTGATAACTTTGAAGTGGTTTTTAAATACCAAGAGAAATAAGATCAATAATTTCTATATGTGATAATATGGAAATGCAACTGATGTCATCTAAAGTTTATTGTTTGTGTTATTACTATATTTCTAAATTGTATTGCATTTCTAAAACTCTTAGATTGTAAAATTTGAGAGACCATTGTGAGGTAGAAATGGTGCATATGGATTGGTCTTTTAAAAGGATGTGATAAAATTTGATAATTTGAAAACTGTTAAATGAAGTATATTTGGTTATAAGCAGGCAATAATAATACTGACATTTACTATGATAGCAGATTTTTCATTTGAAATTTTGACTATTATAAAAATATATGGTGGTTTAAAGTTATAGTTTCAATATATTAATGATGAGATGAATGTTTCTCCGTGCAAAGTGATTTGGAAGTGCATTCATCTAATGGGTTGTTTCAAAATTTATTACTGTTGTGAAAGTAATGCCTGTTTATAATGTGTGTCCTGTGGTACAAACGTATTTTATTGTGAACAACTTATTGATGTACACTGTTTTGGAATTAATTAGGTATTCTCCCATATATCAGGGCCTCAATTAGAAAAAAAAAGTGTGAATTTATGTATAATAATCTTTTCCTTTAAAGTGCTAAGAGTATTGGGCCTTAGAAATTAAAATGTTACCATCAGTGATTGTAAATCCAGATTTGATTTGCTCATCTAGCTAAATCAAGGTCAACTGATGGTAATTAATTGGTTTTATTTCAAGTTTTAAATATATGATAATGGCTTGTGGTATGGTTATATTTCTGAATTTTCTTATATGATGTAATCAGGTAAACAAATTGTTATCAGCTATGTCGTTAAAAAGTATTTCTCTTATGATCTAGAGATGTTAGATCAAGAATTGTACCCCCTCCAAAAAAAGATAGGAGAGAATGAATGGGTTAGAATAAACTTCTAAGTTTTGTCTATAAGTGAGAGGAAGTTTCACCCAAAATTCTTATCAGCTCTGCGCAAAAGTTTACAGTGTTGTGGAATTCCTGAGTAAAGGAAAATCCTTGGGAAAAATATAGGGGTGTGATTTTTAAGCCTGAAAGATACTGAGTAAATTTTTTTAAAGGCTTGATAATATTTGTTATTGTGATAAGGCTAATTTAATTGGGTATGTTTTTCATGGCTTATAAAAACTGAATTTCTTCTCCATTACAAGCACCTTTTTGACTAAGGAACTTTGTGATATACAGGAATTCTGTAATAACTAGAAATTTAGTTTGTTATACTACTTTGGGAATTTATTTATGGTACTTAAGGACAATTTAAATCAGCTTAGTTTTAATAAATTTCAATTTTAAAGGTTTATTTTTGCTTAAAGGTGGAAAAGAGAGGTATCTATCATTTTAAAAGTTTCCAACTAATATTCTTCATAAAAATTTAGTGATTATTCTTCTTAACATCAGGACAAATTTTAAAACTTTTTAAAGAAAGGAAATACTTAAAAAAAGTTTTAAAAAAATGACTTGATTTTTTTGAAGGTCTACTAAATTTTCATTTTCAAGATAATTTGTTGCTGAATTATTGTAACGAGCTGTAAAGCAGAAGAGATCTTGCTGATTTGATCTGAATCTGTAGTCATTTCATGGCCTAAGCAAGAGTTAAATTGGTGTTTGAACTTGTATGTATAAGATTCAAATCCTGAAGTATCTCATTCTTCCAGAGTGAGTATAATTAGAAAAGAATCAACAAGCTTAATCCATCAACTTGTGAGGTTAAAATTAGGAACCTCTTTGTTTTGTTTAAGGAATGGGATTCCAGTACAGATAGTCATGTTAGTACAGAGTAGTAACTTATGAGCTCTTTTGTGTTAACTTAATGGGAAAGCTAATATTGTTTTTAATCTGGAATTAGAACATGTTCAGAAATATATACAAACCGCTCAAGAGTCACCTTAAGATGTTTCCATTGTTTAAAGGAATTATGAGAGCAGTAGTATTTTTCTGTGATCAATCTCTTACTGTTACCAATGTGAGATTAAATTGTTATTATCTAGGATATGTGACTTTATGGGACAGCAATTTACTATTGTTTTGAGCTTTGATTACAGGGATAGTTGTCTGAGTTGTCATGAAGCCAATAGTAGAATGGCGTGTGCTGCAGGCTGAGAACTGCTAAGGTGGATGAATGTCTGTGCCTGGGAAGAGTTTTGAGGACAACCTGGGACACAGCCAAGGTAGGATCTTCTTGACTCTATTTCCCAATTGTGCTATTTCCTTTCTGAAAAGGAAAATTCCCCACGTGATTAATCCTGAGCCCTGCTTTTAACATCAAGTGACTACATGATTGGCTATCAGATATGACTCATGCCTGGAATCAAACAGAGCTAAGAAAGTTCTTTCCTTCTGATGTGATATATGACATTGTCCCTTTTTTTCTTTTATAGCAAATTTCTATAATCAAGAAGTTCTGTAAGTACAGTACTAAATTTATTAAATAATAGATGGATACTGGAATGTCTCTGAGTCACTATAACAGGATGAAACCATGAATAGCTTACAATTTTAATTTGTGTTCATGGTCAAATAATAATAATGTAGGGATAACATCCTCTGAAGGAGGAAATGATTAGACAAAGTAATAAGACAAGATGTAATATGATAGATGTCTAATTAAAAAGCATGGTAAATTTTGAGAAAAGCAACAGGATTAGACTGATTCTTGTAAGAATTATATATAGATGTATATGATTGGCATCCAAAATGTATCTATCATGGAATCCAAGCTTTAAGCATATTTTGGTAATGAGATCTCAAATTTGGATTTTTACACAAAAATTGTATAGGATAGTGGTAAAAGTAAGTGAAATTATTTCTCATTTATTAAAGTATCTGTCTGGTAATTTTAAAAGGCAGAAGAGCTCATTTTATGGTTGGACCCTCACATTTTAAAAGATTCTTATACCAGGTACAGGATTTAGGTAAGAACAGAAGCAGCAGGTGATATATAAACTGAAGTTTCAAAAAATGGAGAACCTGGAGGCAGCTAGGTGACGCAGTGGATAAAGCACCGGCCCTGGAGTCAGGAGGACCTGAGTTCAAATCCGATCTCAGACACATAATACTTCCTAGCTGTGTGACTCTGGGCAAGTCATTTAACCCCAATTGCCTCACCTAAAGAAAGAAAGAAAGAAAGAAAGAAAGAAAGAAAGAAAGAAAGAAA